>NC_043968.1:54938992-55238992 GCF_902148855.1 Sphaeramia orbicularis
ATAAGGAAACAGAAGATACAGCTACATGGGATGATGTTTCTGACAGTGATGGTGATGATTAGACATGTTATAGAACCAGGAAATATCCTCTAAAAAAAGCATCCATTGGACAAAAATAAAAGTTTATAGTGTACTGTGTAAAAAAAACCAGACCGAGATCTATTAAAAAAGATGTATTGTTACATGACAAATGCATCACTGTTAAAAGAAGAAAGGAAACCCTGCAACTGTAAACACTGTAAATGTCAAGCAATGCTGTTACATTGACGTGTGTGTGTGTGTGTGTCAAAATTCAACATGTGTAATATATGAAATTAGAAGAAGAAGCTTTTTTCCACAAATTTCCAAGATTTCATGGTCTAAGTACTTGTCTAAAATTATACATATGTATATATATATATATATATATATATATATATATATATATATACATATATATATTCATTCATTCATTTTCTGAACCCGCTTTATCCTCACTAGGGTCACGGGGGTCGCTTGGAGCCTATCCCAGCTTACATAGGGGCGAAGGCGGGGTACATATATATATATATATATATATATATATATATATATATATATATATATATATATGTACAGGGTGGGAAAGCAAAATTTACAATATTTTGAGGCAGGGATTGAAAGACAGTGTATGACCAATTAGTTTATTGAAAGTCATGAGAATTTATTTGCTACAAGAAAATTTACATCATAGAAAATGTTTTTATTCTATGTGTCCTCCTTCTTTCTCAATAACTGCCTTCACACACTTCCTGAAACTTGCGCAAGTGTTCCTCAAATATTCGGGTGACAACTTCTCCCCTTCTTCTTTAACAGTATCTTCCAGACTTTCTGGTAATAGTTTTGCTCATAGTCATTCTCTTCTTTCCATTATAAACAGTCTTTATGGACACTCCAACTATTTTTGAAATCTCCTTTGGTGTGACGAGTGCATTCAGCAAATCACACACTCTTTGACGTTTGCTTTCCTGATTACTCATATGGGCAAAAGTTTCTGAAAAGGTATGGATAATAGTGTTAGGTATGATTATGACATCAATATATGTTTGGTTTCAAAACAACTGATGTAGTGCCTGCTGAGAAAAAACAACTAAATGTTCATTGTAAATTTTGCTTCCCCACCCTGTATGTGTATATATATATATATATATATATATATATATATATATATATATATATATATATATATATATATATATATATACACACATTAGGGGTGGGCAAGTTAACGCGTTATTACCGCGTTAACGCATTCATTAAATAACACCGACAATTTTTTTTTATCTCACGTTAACGCCGTTTTATTATTGTTCTGCCTTCCAAGCAAGTCTTAGTTGATTTATACATACGGACTCTTATTTTGAAACTCATGCTTTTATTTTGCCGGTCCACACACCGGTGCTGTGTGTATGTGCAGCTGAGAGGAGAAAACCGGCGAACTTTACAAGTAATGCTGTTGTTTAAGCTAATTTGTTTACGCAAGCAGTCGGAGATGGGTTGCTAATTCTTTATGCAGGCTCATGCTAAGTTTATATAAATTCATTGGTTGTGTTTAGGTCTAATATGTCAGCCTTTGAAGTAACCTTTACTCATTTACGATGTGAATGTTGTATTAGCAGTCATTTTATCTCGATGCTAACTTGAATGGGAAAATCCATAGACACGCTAACGATTAGCATTTACAGGTTAATTAAAGATTTACAACGTCTTTTTATTCAGCAACAAAGGCTCACATCAGAGATATTTGATACTATTCATTCTTACAACAACTGAACATAAAATACTCACAGGCAAACGTTTTTGGGGCCATACAAACAAGAGTGAAAGAAACATGTCTGTTAGTTCTATGTCCGAACTAACTACGGTAACACGGAAAGGACAAAACATACGTTAGTGCAACTTATTCTGACCACTTCAGGGCCCCTTTTGCTTGCTTTGAACAACTGAACATCACATATTAATGGGCTTATTAGTATTAGTACTGATTAGTGGGCTTAAGACTCCTGTCAATCACTCACAACTGTAAATACACTGGTGGGGACATAAACATGTGTAAAAGTAGTGGTTTTTTACATGGACATTTTCATTTTAAATGTCCTCAGATGGTGGGGTTGAGAAGGACACAGGTGTTTGGAAGCACTGACGTGCAATTTTTTTTATCACCGGAGTACTTCCAGTCTGGAACATCACTGAAAGGCAATACATGCTGTTGATGCATTCCCCCCCCACACACAACAACTATGCGATTAATCGCGATTAAAAATTTTATAGCTACCCACCACAAACACACACACACACATATATATATATATATATATATATATATATATATATATATATATATATATACATACATACATAAATAAGTCAATTTGTGAGAGATTTTGTGTTGCTAAAATGAATGTTGATAAATAAAACAAGTGAATCTAGCATCACAGAACTTTCGTTTTTTAATTTTATATTCATATAGATTTATGGCTCGTGACAAAAAACTGCAGGATATATTGCAGAGAACTTTTAACCCAAAGTCCATGAGGTACAGTCTAAACAAAAGTGCATTTAAAAAGTAGTGCCCAGACATGGGAATGAAAATCCTTTTCTAGCCACTTTTCATGGTTCACCTTATGGCCTTCAAGGATTAATATAACCAAACATAAATGTTTTAATCGTCACCCTACACAGTTAATATATGTGTGCCTATACAACAATACTATTAAAAATAAAGAAATCCAAAATAAACTTAACTGTGTATGTTAAATGACTGACTGCAACTAAAGACCATGTGGTGCTAACCAAACTTATAGAAATAATGAGATATGAAAACTAATAAGGTGATGGTGTGTTTGTGGAGATGTGACCATGTGTGGCTGCATCCATCTCAAACAACAACTAACAAATGATGATAAACCACTTGGGAAAGGTTAAATATAGAGAAAAATCCATGTGGAAATCACCATAAACATAGTTCAAGGCCTTTATTTGGACCAGCTGCCATATATGTACATACATGTGCTCTGTCTTGGAACATTTTATTAGTCACCTCTCAGTTGTTGGTGCTACACATACATGATTCACTACAAAGCAGTCGAAATAAAAATCCAATATCAAAGTGTTTTTTTTTTTTTTTTTTTCGTGACTGAGCCTGCAATGTAATTTTCTGTCATTACTCATCGGCTGAAAAAGATGGGTGTAGTCCTATTAGTTTAAAGGATTTTAGGATTGTGCTCAACTCTTATCTGTGAGTCATTCACATGATAATTTGCCTTTAAAACTACCCTCACTATGGCATTTGTGACGTACATAATAGGTGGTCGGCTCCTTTTTTTTCCCTCTCACTACACTTCCTGTTCGGCTACACATTAGAGAAATGTCACTCGCAGCCATGTTTTAATGTGTCCGCTCTCTGCTTTACTATTCTTTCGTATCATAATTCCATCTAAACTGCTGAGCTGCTGTTCTGGGATTTGTGCTGCTGCTACACTCAGCCACAACCTTCTGCCTGTATTTGTGTACTGATGGTCATCTGCTGCTTATCAATACTGCATAACATTTCATAAAAGGAGACAGTCTGCTGCAGGGCATGGATTTTTTTATTTCAATATCCGCTCTTAGATGATAATCTGTTGCATAGCTGACATGTTTGCCCACTGCTTCATATTTCATGGCCTGAGTTACCTGTCTACCTTCACAAGGACTACATTTACATGACGATCCAAGAGGTTTTTTCAAGGGCAATACTGATTATTAATAATCGACAAGAAACCCCATACATTTAACTAGACCAGTGTCGAGACCATTTTCTGCCATCTCGGACTTGATCCTTTAAAGACTCAGTCTTGACTCAGTCTCAGACCACAGTGGGAGGAGAAAGACTCATAATATAAGAGCGAATCCTTAAGACCAACAGATCTCCATTCCATTCCGGCCACTGGTATAGTCCAGGATGTACCTGCTTATTTTGCAGTCAGTATTGTGTATACCCACCTCCAAATCCCCCCTGATGCGCACCATTCAGTGAGTGTTTGTATCCAGACTGACGGAGAGGAGCAGTGTGACAGGGCCGAACTGGTTCTGCTACACCTGCCAGATCCCGCCATCCCAGGCTAGGTGCTGAGCTAACTTTCCTTCAGAGCCGAGCCATGCTGTGCTAACCGTGACGCTTTGTGTGTGTGTGTGTGTGTGTGTGTGTGCGCGTGTGCGTGTGTAGAAGCCAATAATGTAATAACAGTCGATAACATAATAAATTTGCTGTTTTTAAAATGTAATAAGCCAATAACGTAATATCTGGTCAATAACGTAATAAAAGTCCTGAACTGATAACGTAATAACTTTTGGCCAATAACGTTATAACTTATTGGCTGGTTATTGCGTTATTGGCCTGGCAAAAAAAAAAAAATATTTGCAAATGTAATAACTGAGCCAATAATGTATTAAGTTATAATGTTATTGGCCAAAAACTATTACATAATCGGTTCAGGACTTTTATTACATTATTGGCCAGATATTACGTTACTGGCCTGTTACATTTTAAAAATAGCAAATTTATTACGTTATCGGTTGTTATTACATTATTGGCTTCTACAGCGTGCCAGCTGAGGATGTGAGCCATGTGTCAAGGGACGATTTGAGTTTCCAAACGATGTCTACGCATGCGCGACTCACATCATCTGGAAACTCAAATCGTCTCTTGACACTGACCACCTCTGGAGCCTGATTGGACAACTCAGGTGCCAGTGCCACCCCGGTTGATTGACAGGTCACTGCACGTCTCGTTGAAAGATGCGCAAACATTGGAAATGCGAATGAGAAAGGCAAAATAAAACATCTTTCAACTTGATGATGATTAATATCAACGGCCCACCTACTTCCAAGTTTAATCCTAGAAAGTATACAAGGACCTGGTAGCCTGTTGATTATAAACTGTGGTGATATTAAATCATGGTTATGAAAACTGACTTGTTTTTATGGTCTTTTATGGACTCGGTCTTGACTTGGTCTCGACATAGGTGATCTCATCCCCATCACTACATTAAACCACATATTTGCAATAGAAATGCAAATCTTTTTGGTAATTATTCAACATTTATTATCAGCTTTCACACTGAACTGAGCAGATTATAAATAATAAGTATATAAATAAATATTCTTTTCTCATTTTATTGTCAATCGGTTGTTTCTCTTGATCTGTCACTAGTCAGATATGACATTGTCAAAGCTAAATATTGTAAAATTAATCTATTATTTATGATTAAAATGCACATAATTGGCCTGTCTATAGTTGACATTCACTAAATATTCTTATCTATTTCCTATTTCCTGTTCTTACTCTGAAAAATACATAATTCCAAATAAGCGGCTTACAAAGCTAATGAAAATGAATATTCCATTAATAACGGGGGAGTTGTTGAACTGTGTGATGCTTCTTATTCCTTGACACTCTCCAAGCAGTTGGCATTGTTATATTCATGGCCGTATCAATAAACCTGTTGCTTTCCAAGCGTCTCGTAATGTTTGAATGTAGGTGTGTTGCTTCGTCTAATCATGAGTGTGGGCTTCACTTTCACTCACGCTTCTCTGCTCCAGCATGAAAAAAACTGTTGGTGATTGGACATTTTTCCAACTACTGGTATTGAATGAAGTTGGAGATGATGGTTAATATCAGGTTTTTCAATAGGGAATAATGACTTTGAGACAAAATTATGTGTAACTCAAAAGATAATGTTCATTTACAGTTCTTCTGATGTTCATTTCTATGGTTAATGATGACATTCTTTGCATGTGATGCTCAGTGATTCTGACACACAGTACTCCGCTAAAATCCAGTTTTGTTGTGTTTTCAGGGGTGAAATGAACATGCATATTTATTTGTCATTCACTTCCCTAAAGATACAAGAAAATACAGGCTTAAATGAAATGCACAGCCTGTAATGGTGCTAGTACAAACCCAGAATCCAAATGCAGAACTCAAACGACAAAAATATAATTCAAAAGGTTTATTTATCACACACACAGGTGAAAAATAATGAACAGTGACAGAATCTTGAGGATAATGGTGGTTGATATCCTTCTCTGATTCGTTCTCTGGATCGGGGGCGACAGCCCGTCTCCCCGTACGGTGTTTGGGGTTTTTCTCCCGACTAGGGAGAAGCAAAGGGAGGTCAGGGACGGAAACAGGTCATACACAGGCAGGCAAATTCTCGGGCGACAGGACATAAGGACAAGACAAAACTCACGTACCGATAGTCAGGGCGAGAAGGTCAAAACCAGGAATCAGGAGAGGCAGACAAAAACCAGACAGGGAGCAGGCAGAAGACGAAAAACCGAGGGATCCAAAAACAGGTCAAAAACAGGCAGGCAAACGAACAAACGAGGTCAAAACGCTGGTCTGAACTGCTAGAGTTACAAACTGGCAATTGACCTATGGGAGAGACAGGGTTTAAATACACAAAAGGGAGGGAAGACAACTAGACACAGGTGAAGCAAATCAGGGCAGAGACAGGTAATCAGGACAGAGGTCAGGATGAACGGGGAACAGGAAGTAAAGACGACAGACAAGACACATGAGGGAAAACTTAACAAAATAAAACAGGAAGTGACAAACAAAACATAAAAGACAGACAAGACCAGACTAGCGTCTGGCAGCAGGTATGACACAGCCTCAAAAGACACACAAAAAACCTGAAGGAAATGTGTTGTAAAAGTGAAGTATTTAACCCATAAAGACCCAGTTCTACTTTTGTGGCAGCTCCCAAATGAATTTTCCTCTTTAAGTGATTTATCACAATTTATTATATTATTATCCTCTGTATTTTGTGTTTTTGCAGTGTAAATCAAGTATTTTCCTATATTTATTTTACTAATCGTGTAGATCAGGGGTATCAAACTCATTTTAGTTCAGGGGTCATATTCAGCTAAATTTGATCTGCAGTGGGCCGGACCAGTAAAATAATAACATAATAACCTATATATAATGACAACTCCAAATGTTTGTCTTTGTGTTAGTGGAAAAAAAAAACAAAAACAAAAACATTAAATTATGAAAATTCTTACTTTTATTAACTATCCAAAAAAAAAAAAAACACCCTGAAAAAACTGAAATTTAAATAAAAAAACGTAAGAAAATTTAGTGCAATTTTAACAATATTATTCCTCAACTTATCATTTCTACATGTGTATTATGGATCGGATCTACAAAGACACTAAACACTGAGGAACAGGCAGAAAATACTTCAAATTGGGCTGAATTTTCTATAGACATTTCAGGTTGTTCATATTTGTTCAGGTTATTCACATTTTACTGTTACAGAATAGTTTGTAAATGTAAATATTTTCATAATTGATTTTTTGCACTAAAACAAAGAAAAAAAAATTAAGTTGTTAATTCTAGATTTTTTTTGGCTAAATTCAAGATTTTTTTCCGTAATTGAATTTTTTTTTGCTTAATACAAGATTTTTTTTTTTAACTTAATTGAAGATTTTTTTTGGCTTAATTCGGTATTTTTTTTTTAAACTTCATTGAAACTTTTTTTTTGTCTTAATTCAAGATGTTTTGCTAAATTTGCGATTTTTTTTTTTTTTTGGCTTAATTGAAGATTTTTTTTTGCTTAATTGAAGATTTTTTTTTTACTTAAATGATTTTTTTTGCTTAATTGAAGATTTTTTTTTTTTTTACCTAATTGTAGATTTTTTTTAAATTTTTTTTATTTTTTTTGCTTAATTCAAGATTTTTTTTACTTAATTGAAGTTGTTTTTTTTTTTTTTGGCTTAATTCAAGATTTTTTCCTTAATTCAAGCTAATTTTTTTTTGGTTTTTTTTGCTTAATTCAGTTCAAAAATGTGGAATTTTTGCACTTTTTAAATTCATCCCGGGGGCCGGATTGGAACTTTTGGCGGGCCGCATTTGGCCCCTGGGCCACATGTTTGACACCCCTGGTGTAGATGTTCATACAAACTCAGATTAAAAGGTAAGGGTTATATCAGAAACAGATAAAACTCCAGAAACAGTGACTTTTTCAGTCAAATATTTCATAACTGAACATAAGCCAAGTGTTTCCATCCACTGTCATTGATCCAACTCCATGGGTTTTACTAGTGAATCAATCTTGTAGAAGATGACGGTGTTTCCATGTTCGCTACGGAGCCTCTGAACGTCCAAATGAGTCATATCTGATGACAATGAAAAGATGACAAACTGAATTTTACACCAATTATTTCAACACATACATAGGTTTAGCGGTTCAGAAGTGATTGAACATTTTATATTAGGACATGGTTTGCGTTGGTGGTGAATGTTTGGGTCTTTATGTGACCTCTGACCCCATGACAAGAAGCATCACAAACAATTACAAGAATCTTTCATGTGTTGAATGAAACCTGGTATAAAACATTAGAAAATTAATATAATAAATCTCATATTGTCTGAACAAAAGGGTTATAAACATGTAAAGTGCAAAGGGAGGTCACACCAAACACAACCACTTTGGTTTGTAGAAGCTGTTTATTCCCTGATACTTTGGATATATGTGATGTATGTACAGCAGGAAAAACTAGACTGGATCTTAATAGAGAGGCTGAGAAATGCAAATGTGTGGACATTTAAAACTTTACTAAACCAATTAAACCTAATATTGGACTATGACTTAGCATAGTACTGTATTTGTGTTATCACTTTGACTTTAATTCAAGAATAAAATGTCCCATTTTTGATACGTATTATGTGTTTTCAACATTAACATTAAAAAAAAATCATAGTTATTGTATCTGTCTTCAATAAAAAAACAAAACAAAACAAAAAAACCCTTTATTGGTTAATGGAGCTGACTGTAAACAACAGACTGCGTGTTGTTATATGATCATGACTGACCTCTAAAATATACAGTTATTGAGATTTTGCGCAGAGCTTCTCTGTTACCATGGTGATTGTCTTTCACTTCTGTGTGCATTGTCACTGTGCTTCATCTCATGTGTATTAAGATAGTGTAGGATATTGAGACTAAAAAGGCAAGACTCCAATCCTGAGGTGTAACCACATCCTGGCCTCGGAGTCTTCAAGAACAGACCAGAAGCAGATCTGTGTGAATGGAATCAAATGAGTTTCTGTGAAACTGGTCCCTAAAAACAGGACATGGGGGCTAAAAATTCAAACCAGATGTAGACTAATGTTATGACGCAAGTTTGGAACACTTACTGAGATAAAAGAGAAACTATTTTTCAGATGAAACACATTTTTATATTATTTTACTTTATATTTAATAGAAAAATCTGCATGTAACACAGTCAAAAGGACACAAAAATTACGTGCTACTATTTTTTCTAATATCATTTTATTCTGTCACAGGTGCATTTGGGGAATTGAACTAATTATGCAAGGCAGAGTCTTTCGCAAAAATGACCGCTGTTGCAAAGTCATTTGATTTATATGTGTTTAAATGGGCAGGTTCTGTGTGTAACGCAAGTGGACACGATGGGTTAGATACAAAACCTGGAATGAGACTGAGATTCATGAAAAACCCACATCTGGATTAGAAAAACCACAAGGATCGACAAATTTAACACAGTGTCTTTATTTATAGCAGCATATAAGACCATTTACAGCCAGATCAAATGCACTGACACCTAGGTAGTTTTTCCTGTCCCATTTTTGGCCCCAGTATTTTATTAAAAATTCATTAATGTTGGGATGGCTCAGAGCAAGAGTATAATTTTTTTGCATTTATCTGAAGTCATCATTAGGTACATCCTGGAGGGAAATACGTGTAAATTTGTCTTTTATTATTGGGTCTAAAAAAGCTGGCCAAGTGCCAGTTACCAAAACGAACCCAGTTTCATAGAAGTATCCAGGTATGAGTGCCTCAGTTATTTGAGAGGTGAAGGTTCCATAATGACCGGACAACCTCTGTGATGACCTGTAACATCTCAGCCATATATAGGAGTACACAGATGCCACTGATCTGATTTAACATTAACAACATGATCATTTTCTGACAGACAATTTCAGGGGTTGGAACATCTCTACAGTCTTGACCAAGGACTAAGCACATGAATTTTTTACTAGTGATGTTACGGGATATGCCAAGGCTTCGAAGCACGTGTCGAGTAATGGAGGGGGCGTTTCCGCAAAGCGTGTAACAAGGCTTGATTCATTTAGGGGCGGAGCCGAAAATGATGATGTCCGAAGCCTCGCTGCCCGGCTGTACCACGTGACTGCTTCAGGAAGTGGTTCAGAGGTGGGTCTATGTGATTCAGGTTTGACAGCAGAATAAACCCCTCAGGCTCTGTTCAAAATGTGGGTTTTTGACTGAGAGTTCCGGTCAGTGCAGAGTTTGGATAGCATTTATATAGTTTGGAGATAGTTTGAAGAGTTTAGAGAGAGAGATCATTTGAAGATTTAGGAGAGTGAGAAGAGAAGGACAGGTAAGAGGATGGAGCCAGGTAAGAAGAGGAGGATTTCCCCTGTGTGGGAACATTTTAGTTTGATAACTCCTAATAAGGTAAACTAAATCAAACATTATTTCAGACACATAAGGTTTGTTTATCTGGAGTACGGGGAGAGGCAAAAAAAATACTGTACCCCAATTTATATAATGTTGCTCTTGCGTTTTTGTGCATGCCAGCATCTTCTGTACCATGTGAAAGGGTGTTTTCAAAGGCCGGAGAGGTTGTGTCAAAAAAAAAAGAAAAAAAAAAGGATCACTTCAAACTGTTGAGAAACTGTTATTTCTGAATAAAAATAAATAAAATCCCCCCTGTTCTGTACATCATTGTCCAAGTTACACAAGCATGTTTAGTGTCCTCTTTCTAGTTCCACAAGCACTTTCACTGTCCTCTGCCTGTTTAAGTCATGACATTATCCTAAAGTGACAAAAAAAAAAAAAAAAAAACACATATGATACCACCACCATTCGGGGGAAATTTACACACAGAGAACACATTAAAAAATTTTTGATTGTACACATACAGGGTGGGGAAGCAAAATTTACAATATTTTGAGGCAGGGATTGAAAGACAGTGTATGACCAATTAGTTTATTGAAAGTCATGAGAATTTATTTGCCACAAGAAAATTGACATAATAGAAAATGTTTTATTCTATGTGTCCTCCTTCTTTCTCAATAACTGCCTTCACACACTTCCTGAAACTTGCGCAAGTGTTCCTCAAATATTCGGGTGACAGCTTCTCCCATTCTTCTTTAATAGTATCTTCCAGACTTTCTCGTAATAGTTTTGCTCATAGTCATTCTCTTCTTTCCATTATAAACAGTCTTTATGGACACTCCAACTATTTTTGAAATCTCCTTTGGTGTGACGAGTGCATTCAGCAAATCACACACTCTTTGACGTTTGCTTTCCTGATTACTCATATGGGCAAAAGTTTCTGAAAAGGTATGGATAATAGTGTTAGGTATGATTATGACATCAATATATGTTTGGTTTCAAAACAATTGACATAGTGCCTGCTGAGAAAAAACAACTAAATGTTCATTGTACATTTTGCTTCCCCACCCTGTATGTGATAATTTATGTAGAGAAATTATTTGGTCATACATTTTTTGTTATTCATAGTCATTCCCAAGAGCCATAACAGACCCAAAAATTCAATGCATCACACATTCTGTAGTTCAGACACAGCTGCCTGTGATTATACACATGGCCAGTAGGTGGGTTTGTGTGCACATGAAGCTTCGAGAAATGAACCCTTTCTCGAACCAATTGGCTCAAGTGGTTCAATACCTCACGAGGCTTCATCTCACCATCACTATTTTTTACCCTTTTCATCAAAACCAATGGTAAAAAAAACCAAACACAAAATGTCACTTTCATCTGGCTTTATAATACCTCAAATGGAGATAATACTTGAATAATTATACTAAGAGATCCACTATCCACATATAACATACCAGCAGATGTCAGTAATATTGAATGAACTGTTAAAAGGGGCTTTGTCTGATCAGGCTCTTGGTGAAGCATTTGGGCAGAAAGAGAGGACACATTCACAGGGCCTCATCCCACCATCACTACTTACAAAGCCAAAGTTCACAATTCAGAGGAAACAGAGTTCACAAGGGAGTGAAATGCAACACAACCACAAACAAACAGCATCTGAGGCAAACTGCAGCCCCCGAGCAGTCACCTGGAGCTGGTTAAATATGATCAGCTGGTGGGCGGGGCTCAGGTAATAGTCAGCATCATCCAATCAGTGAGCTCCACATCGGCATGAGGAAGAAGGAAGTCTGGAAAGGCACTCCTGGCCTTTCACAGTAAAAGCACACATTATTAACACAGACAAAGAGGGGAAAAGTGGCAGTACAGCCCACAGGGGAGGACATCCTGGAATAGTGCTAAAGGTTTCTGGGTTGTTTGTTTACGTCTTGGTCAGATTGCAGGATGCTACAGCTGAAACTGTTCATAGGAATGGGAATTAATAAGAATTTACTGATTCCAGTACCATTATCAATATCGCTTATCAATTTGATTCTCTATTGATTCTTTGATCAGTTCTCATTGGACTTCATTGAACTATAATACAAATTGTGGGTGAGGGTTACTGAAGGACTGTATTAGGCTAGTTCGTTGTGAGTATGCTTCATTCGCCCTCGGGGCGTCGGTCAGGACACAATAAGCAGGAGGTTTGAGTTCTGTTTACACCATTTACTGATGAGGCTGGGCACAGTACAGGCATGGGTTAACTTCAGCTTTGGCACTGACAGTATAAACATATGTACAGGGTGGGGAAGCAAAATTTACAATATTTTCAGACAGGGATTGAAAGACAGTGTATGACCAATTAGTTTATTGAAAGTCATGAGAATTTATTTGCCACAAGAAAATGTACATAATAGAAAATGTTTTATTCTATGTGTCCTCCTTCTTTCTCAATAACTGCCTTCACACACTTCCTGAAACTTGCGCAAGTGTTCCTCAAATATTCGGGTGACAGCTTCTCCCATTCTTCTTTAATAGTATCTTCCAGACTTTCTCGTAATAGTTTTGCCCATAGTCATTCTCTTCTTTACATTATAAACAGTCTTTATGGACACTCCAACTATTTTTGAAATCTCCTTTGGTGTGACGAGTGCATTCAGCAAATCACACACTCTTTGACGTTTGCTTTCCTGATTACTCATATGGGCAAAAGTTTCTGAAAAGGTATGGATAATAGTATTAGGTATGATTATGACGTCAATATATGTTTGGTTTCAAAACAATTGACGTAGCGCCTGCTGAGAAAAAACAACTAAATGTTCATTGTAAATTTTGCTTCCCCACCCTGTATATGTGGTTTTATGTGTGTGTGGTTTCTGTAACACAGCAGAAATAGAGTAAGTATTAGTACGACCCAAATACAAGCACATTGTCTCACATTACTGTGATAACAGAATCAGTACACAATACAGTACTCATATGATAACAGTATTAATAAACAATATTACATGAATGCATGTCTTAAACATCATAAAGTGAATAAGGTCCACTTATACTAACTGTACAGACCCTAGCCAGACTGAACAATGATCCAAACAGTATTTCTGACGTTGTAAATGGCACTTAATGAGTGAACCGAACATCAAAGAAAGGACCGCTATTGCCGAACATACGGTAATGTCGGCACCCATAGACTACACGTGTTGGACTGGTTACAGAACCGACAGACCAAATAACATGTCGTCACTTGCAGTAAACATGTAGTACACATTCAGAAACTGATTTACATTGATTGTATACCACAGAAAACAGTGAAAATATGCTTAAGACACGGGACAAACAAAACCGAAACTAACTTAGCTAGCGGTAGCATATTCAGTCGGTGCCAATCAAATGGCGGTGCAGCAATAAAACACGGGTAAATAGTAACATTCGAACATCATAAACACCATAAAACAAGCACACAGAAACAACAGTACAGATGTAAATAATGTACTCACGGTAATCAAAGACGCACACTAACTTGTCAGCGTGACATGACACAGAGTTAGCAGACACGACATATAGTAGAGGACAGCAAACAGCACAAGTGATTGGAACCTTTCTAACACAAATGGTTTTGTTTGCATTAACGCTTTGATGTTAAATATTCACTGACATTTTGCATTTGCCTCATAAATCTCCTACAGGGTTTTAAAGGTGTAGTTAAAGGAGTGTTAGATCCACCTGCTGCAGCCTCTGAGCCTCATCGTCATCTCAATGTAATTATAGGACATGCAGATTATTCATAAACAATAGTAAAGCAGGTTTCTATCGATACTGTTAACGTTCCACTACCATTAACAGTATCAATAGAACCAAGAGGAGTTTAACCCTTTGATGCACGAATTATGAAAACCTTAATCAAGAATTTTTTTCCTGACTGTTTTTATTCCTCTTTAGGCATGAAAAAAACAATGAGATTGATTGATTTATTTACCTGTTTTTCAAAGTTACAAAAATGTCCACTCAACTGGACACCATGTGTTTAATTTTTGAAGCTCAGAAACATGTATTTAAAACGCAATATCAGAAAGTGATATACATAAAACTATGAAACAAAAGCATTTTTAATGCAGCTAATCGGATGTTTTCTCATCTTTCATCATAGTCTAATACTAGTTCTTACTCACTTCATAGAGATAATATTAAAAAAAAAAAATGTTTTGTTCAAGAAAACTGTTAATTTCAGTCTAGTAACAACTAGCAATTGATTTATAGTCAATCATGTTACTGCAGATCAGGTTTATCAAGAACATAAAGTTACAGTTATAGTATGAATTGCAGTGTATGGGATGGTGCACAAGTGTCCACAGTGTTGACTGATATGGAACTAAAACAACAAAACCCATGAATATACAAGAGAACAGCTATAGAATAACTGTCCACTGTAGTGACCAGTATGCATGAAAGGGTTAATGTTGATTTATATGCATTCATGCAATAAATATATAAATGTTCCAGTCTAAAGAACTGGTAAAATGAATATTGTAATGTGCAAAAGTTTTTTTTTGTTTATTTTTTAATTTGTTTTTTAATTTAGAGTGTTTTAAAGTAGATCTGGTAGCTGTGAGATAAATATACACTGTAACAAGTTTCTGTAGTTTTCACAGCATAATTACTGTATAATGAGCAAATGCTTACTGTAGAACCTGTATACAGTATGTTGCTGTAGACCTGCAAAGCATCATGGGCAAAATTAATTGGCGGGTGAATTCTAGAGTAAAATATATTTTACTGTAAATCAAAATACAGTAATTTTGAGCAGGATTTTTTTTTTTTTTAGCTGCCCTCTTTAGGTCATACTATGTGTTCAACACTGAATATCCAGAGGAGGCAGCCACATCACTGGAATTTAACCAGGGGTAAGCATGTATTTTTTCTGAATATTCTTCACTAGGGATGGGAGCAAGTATTTGTTATGTGACCACCTACTCCACAAGTCAAATACTACTCAAAATATATCTTGATTTTCACAGATTTTCACCGTTCAAACTTTAAAATGTTCAGCTTCTTCAGGACATTAGTGCTTGTATTTATATTTTTCAATTTTTTTTTGAAATATTCAGCTTTTTATGCCAAAAATTTTTAATGGTTTATGAATAAATCAGCACTTCTTCTAGTACTTGATGGCAGCGCCTGCGGCCAATCAAACTTGAAGCACTTTTTGCACTTACTAAAGGTTTTTCCCTCAAGTCTAAATTATTGCTTATGTTCTACGTCGCTTTGGACACAAGCGTCTGCTAAATGAAATTGTAAAATTGTAGAAATCTTCAACAAGCCACACTTTCAACTTTTTCAGCTGTATTTTCAACCTTTCTTTTCAGCTCAAAGCGAATTTTAACCACCTAAAACAAAGCCCACTTAAGTAAATCAACATTGGTTCAAGAGTACGCTAAATAAAGGATATTCCCATTTTTTACATCGCCATCAGACAGCCCATTCCTTTGCCATAACATTTTCTCAACTGTATTACTTCAAAAAATCCAAACTATCACCTCAAACAGCAGTTCTTTATTTTTACTCACCATGCAAAAGATAGAAAAGCAAGAACAGCTTTTATTGGTTCCATGAGAAATGTAAGTCTAAAATTTATGTGCATATCACACATCTACATGTCTTTTTCCACTTCATCATTCTAAAACAAAAAGTTGAGTGCTTGTTTTTGTTTTGGAGTATTCAATAAAATACCCCAAATTCCCATTAGACAGTAGTCCACTATTTGCTGTGATACAAAATACATCACCATATTACAGTACTGTAATAGCAATTACAGTATTTTACAGGTACTGTAATTTTATATACAATAAGTAGGCTGAGGAATGTAATACAGCAACTTACTTACTAATTGCTGCCAGCAAGTTACTGTACATTTTACAGTATCCTTGTTACAGTGTACCTTTGGAGTCAAACCCATTCTCTCATTAATTTTTGCAATTTTACATTTAAACCCAAGACTGTATCTTGGAAACTGCAGCCAGTTTTACTTAATTTGTCTTTAATGACACAGACTTGGTAAAGCTTTACTCCTTTTATTCTGGTGGTATTTTACTTGTAGATCAGTGTAATTAGTGCTGCAGTCTGTCGCAGAAGAACTGAAGGAATCAAGAGCAAAAATGAAGGATTTTGTGGAAAATCTCAACTAAATCTTTGAAATTAGTCCACTGTGGATCTTTTCCTGGATGTAGGTAACCGAGACCATCGTCAGCATCCTCAACTCAAGTTCAGCTGGATGTTGGCAATTCACTTTCCACTAAACAGAATGGTTTATCTATATAGGTGTTTTCCTCTATTTATCTATTGAAGGAAGTGACCTACTGGGAACTCGATTCACATCCCTAACAGTGCATTTGCAAAATAGTGTTAGGGGAGACGTTATGTGGATGGAACATGTACACGTGAGGAAGCATGTTGTGTTATTAAAGTGACTAAATCCTCTTCTTTTTTCTTGTTACTAAATCCTTCCAAAAGAAAACCGCATATAAAACTAAGTGTCTGTAGAGTTAATTTCACAACCATTCAACCCAGTAATAAAATAATTCAGTCATGTGCAGGTGAAGGTCATCCTGGTAACATTTAGCTGCTGTAGGCTGTATTCACTGATTAACCACAGATGTACGGTGTCAAATAGGACACATCACTCAAGCAAACCTTGAGGTTGCCTGCATCAGTTGTTGAGTGGGAGTCACTGACTTCCTTGACAACATGTCTGATCTGATTTACGGCCAGAGTGATATTTGTTGCATGTGTCTTTTGCTGCCCATGACTTTTCTCTTCTTCACTTGCTATGTATTTTCCTTTCTGAATATGTGTTGTTAAATAATCTATAACTTGCCTTCCCTTGACACACGCTAACAAATTATACCAGAGATAGGGCCTGATTTAGTAAAGGTTTGCACATGTAAAAATGTACACAAACTTGACTGTGCACACAAAAACATGTTAAAGCTTAACAGGACGCACAGAGCTGCATCTCTCAAAATAAGTCACACAACCCATTTAACATACAGGGTGGGGAAGCAAAATTTACAATATTTTGAGGCAGGGATTGAAAGACAGTGTATGACCAATTAGTTTATTGAAAGTCATGAGAATTTATTTGCCACAAGAAAATTGACATAATAGAAAATGTTTTTATTCTATGTGTCCTCCTTCTTTCTCAATAACTGCCTTCACACGCTTCCTGAAACTTGTGCAAGTGTTCCTCAAATATTCAGGTGACAGCTTCTCCCATTCTTCTTTAATAGTATCTTCCAGACTTTCTCGTAATAGTTTTGCTCATAGTCATTCTCTTCTTTACATTATAAACAGTCTTTATGGACACTCCAACTATTTTTGAAATCTCCTTTGGTGTGACGAGTGTATTCGGCAAATCACACACTCTTTGACGTCTGCTTTCCTGATTACTCATATGGGCAAAAGTTTCTGGAAAGGTATGGATAATAGTGTTAGGTATGATTATGACATCAATATATGTTTGGTTTCAAAACAATTGACGTAGTGCCTGCTGAGAAAAAACAACTAAATGTTAATTGTAAATTTTGCTTCCCCACCCTGTACTTGCGTTGATGAATATGCAACATGGACGTTTCAGCCAGAATGTGCAAAATTACTGGGAGGAGTAAATGTGAATATTCATTTAACGTGCAAAATTTTATTTACCAAACCCGAAACTGATGTGGTGGCTGATTTTGCATCTATATTTAGCTGAAAGGCAGGTTTTAATTGGCACAGCTTCATGCCAAACTAGCTGCAGTTGTTGTGGCGAGGAGGAGGCATAGGCCCGACCAAAGCGTGTGATCACTAGGGGTGGGTGATATGAATGTAAATGTTGATTTGACAATGTGTAATTTTACATTATCGAGTATTCATACTGCCTCGTAAAGAAAACAAACGGACGGTGCATAGGCGGTAAAGGAGAGGCGCATGAAAGTCCTCATTAGCTGAATACGTGCCTCAGAAGCAATCAGTGGACAGGATTCAGTTTCGTAGTGACTCGGCGGCGCCAAAACGCAACATCGTCTCATATGGAGGAAATATGCAGGAGTCTCCCTTCTCAGCGGATGATTTCATAGCGAGGCGTGGGTCCACATCACTAACCTGGAAATGGTTCAGTTTTGACCAGACTGAAGCCGGGAGTCAGACGTTGAAAGCATGTTAGGTTTCACTTTCGTTTCACCCCAACGTTAGTTACGTTAGTTATGGACCCCACACCCACATATACAGGGTGGGGAAGCAAAATTTACAATGAACATTTAGTTGTTTTTTCTCAGCAGGCACTACGTCAATTGTTTTGAAACCAAACATATATTGATGTCATAATCATACCTAACACTATTATCCATACCTTTTCAGAAACTTTTGCCCATATGAGTAATCAGGAAAGCAAACGTCAAAGAGTGTGTGATTTGCTGAATGCACTCGTCACACCAAAGGAGATTTCAAAAATAGTTGGAGTGTCCATAAAGACTGTTTATAATGGAAAGAAGAGAATGACTATGAGCAAAACTATTACGAGAAAGTCTGGAAGATACTATTAAAGAAGAATGGGAGAAGTTGTCACCCCAATATTTGAGGAACACTTGCGCAAGTTTCAGGAAGCGTGTGAAGGCAGTTATTGAGAAAGAAGGAGGACACATAGAATAAAAACATTTTCTATTATGTACATTTTCTTGTAGCAAATAAATTCTCATGACTTTCAATAAACTAATTGGTCATACACTGTCTTTCAATCCCTGCCTCAAAATATTGGAAATTTTGCTTCCCCACCCTGTATAACTACAACCCCTACAACACATACATGCCCCCCCCACATGTTTTGCAGAAGATGTATGAAGCACTTTAAAAACAAACAAGAGCTGTTGTTCTGAAACGCTGTGTCTATCCATAGATGTCCTGGTACGCAAGTAGAGTTTTACAGCATTTTTTGTAGAAAAAAAAAGAAAGAAAAAGAAACCAATTCACGTTTTAAAGGATATCGTCAGATGATCGTTATCGGGAAATAAAAAAAATAATAATCAAGATATTTTTTTTGCCCTTATTGCCCAGCCCTAGTGATCACATTTGTTAAATTTGAATTTTGTTTTCATTTGATGCAGCAAAACAAATATTTCTTTGTCATTGTGAATTTAACAGAAGAATAATAAATTTTATAACTACTATAGACACAATTATAGACAAACTATTTGATTTACCTTTAACCCAAAAAAGTCCATCCATCCATCCATTGTCTTCCACTTATCTGGGGCCAGGTCGTGGGGGCAACAGTCTAAGCAGGGATGCCCAGACTTCCCTCTCCCCAGACACCTCCTCCACTTCCAAAAACATCTATTGTCTAAAATATATTATTTAATATCTGATCTCAAACATGAATGTCTGGGAAAAATAAAACGAGAAGAATTGAATTTAACCTTAACTGAGGATGACTGGAAGGACATACTTTCTCAGGTAAATGGCAGCTCTTCATGCTGTAAACTTATCTTAATACAATTTAAGATTATCCATTGCACTTATTTTATCCAATTCCAGACTCTCAAAGATATACTCAAATGTCACAGATAAATGCAATAGATGCCAGATGTCACCTGCTAACTTGACACACATGCTCTGGTCTTGTGCACACTTGAAAAACTACTGAACAGATATATTTTATCACCTGTCTCAAGCTTTGGAAACTGCACTGAAACCATCTGCAGGATTAGCCATTTTTGGAATCTCTTCTAACCATAAATTATGCAAAAAAGATGAAATGGATATTATTGCATTCTCAACATTATTAGCTAGGAGACAAACACTCTTTGGATGGAAATCAACATCCGCCCCAAAACCATCCTCATGGCTTAGCGACCTCATGCTTTTTTTTTTTTTTAATTTAGAGAAGATTAAATACAATTTGACAGGTCAGTCATCAACATTTCAAGTAGTATGGAGCTCCATGGTTAAATACTTAAAAAAACAACAACCTTAAGACAGTCTAAACTATAAAAAATGCTGTTAGTGCAGTTTTTCCATACACACACTCCCCCCCACCCCCCACCCCCCGTTTGGTGTGCTATATATAGTTGTGTACCCTCTACTAATATTAATACTACATGTCCATATCTTGTGTGTAGGATGTAACTGTGCAGAAGCAGATTTGTCTATTATTAGGCTGTTGTTTTTCTTTTCTTTGCATCTGCTATTCTCTACTCTGTTTTTATTTTGCCTGTTTTATTCTATGAGTACTTTGCTATTTTTATTACTATTACTATTTATTTATTTATTTTTAAATTTGAATCTTATCCTGTTTGATTGTTGGTTTATATTCTCATACATGATGTTGTTTTATCTCACGCCTCTACTTTTGCATTGATTTAACAGCATCATGTTACATTACCCCTGCACTCCTTATTCCGATTCATTTAATCTATTCGAAGTGTCTTGTTTCTGCATTGCTGTACACATCTCTCCTATTATATTGCTTCTGTTTTTGTGTTTTTACTTACATCTTGTATCCTGCTGTTGTGCCCTTTACTTGTTTGTCAAAGCACTTTGTAAACTTTATTTTAAAAGGTGCTATATAAATAAAGCTTTTACTATTATTAAGTATATTGTGTAGGACCAGGAGTGGGAGGGTGAGGGGGTGGGAAGAATGGAACATGCTTAATGTCTCTGAAATTGAATATTCAAATGTTCAATGTAACTTAAATCTGCACCAAAAAATGATAAATAAATATGTTTAAAAAAAAGAATAATACAGTCTATTTTCATGTCAGTTAAAGGAAAAGGGGTTCATTAGGAGAGTTAAGAGTGGAACCAATGTGCTCAGGTGGTGTTTCACCCAGGTTCCTTCACATGTGGGTTTCCTCCTCTGTTCCAAGGTTATAATAGTTTTGAATTTTTAATTGTAGTTTAGTTTTATTTAGTTTTGACTTTTTTTTTCTCTAATTCAGTTAGTTTTGATTAGTTTTTAGAGCAGATTTGCTACTTTTTATTATGTTATGACCCTGGGTCATAATTTGCCTATTTTTGTGTGTATGTACATATGTTTTCTGTTTTGTGTGTGTGTGTGTGTGTGTTTTCTCCCCGTCCTGCACTGTAAGCCTGGAATTTGTATTTACTAAAATGCTTTAATTACAATGCACTTAAATGATTTAAGTTTTATGATGTTACTATGAAATGTTAAGTATATTCTACTAATTTGTAGACATAGTTGAAAGTATGAAAAAGTTTAAGTTGAATGGAATTACATCACCAAGTTTTAGTCATGACCACACCTTTTTATCTTTGCATTGCATTGTGGGTATTGTGCATGTTGTTGAAAATGTGTTATTTTTATGTGCAGGGGTTCAGCGGGGTTGTGGCGTTAGTGTTAATTTGGATTTAATGTGTGTATGGCTGTGTTTATTGGCCTTTTTGTGTTTGTTTTTGTATTTTTGTAGAGCTGCACCATGAATCAGAGCCATAGGAAGAACAATGGCTTTCCTGTTCATCTAAGACTTATTGTACAGCGGAAATCTTAATGTCTTGTCAAATTAAAAGCACTTCCTGTATTAGCAAATGTCATTGAACAAATTTCCATTTATGCTACAATATATTAAGTTGAATAATTTCATAACTATTTTGGTCAGAAATAGGACTTTGAGTTTAATTATCTCAAAAGAAGTTGTTAAATCAATGATAATTTAATCTCGTTGCATTTGAGAAAATTAGTCAGTGTAACCTACAATGCTGAGTTGAATGGTTGGATAGTGGGGTTGATTTTACAACAGATTTAAAGTACAAATAAATTGTCTTTTAGTGTTTTCTACTTAATAGTTTAAGTTCAATACTTTTAACATTAAAGTTGAACCTACTTAAACCAATTGATTAGTCGATCATTACTCAAATCATTTAAGTGCAATCACTTGCCTCAAACTTTTTGAGTAAACTGTACTCATCCGGGCTTACAGTGTGTAGGTGTGCTGTGCCCTTCTTGTGTCTTGTTTGTTTTTGCAGGAAGCTGATTGGTTGAGTGTGATTGCCCTGCCCCTTTAAAAATGGCCCTGGCTCTCCAGTTCGCTCTCTCTTGCCTCCTGCCAGCTCCCAACCGTGTGTTCCTGTGTGTGATCGTCAGTCGTGTGTTCGAGTGTGACTTTTGTATTTGTATGTAGTTGTAAATACAATCTTTTTGCAAATTCGGTCCTGTTTTGGTAGGGGAGGTCGGCTCTTTTATTTTCACCTTTTCTCCTGTTTTTTGGTTAGGGAGTTTAGGTTAGTTTTCTGTATTTTATTTCTAGCATTTATTTTGAGTAGGTAATTTAGTTTGAACTCAGAAGAAGATATTTTGTTTGTTGTTTTAGCCACACCCTCCCCTAACCCTCCTTTAGCTGATTAAAAAATAAATCCTGTGAACTTTAGTTTTTTTTGACTGACGTGTGTGCTTGGGAGCTGGGAGGGGACAAAGTAGAGCAATATTATGTTCGCCCTGGTAAACCCCTAGGCCGGAGCATAACAATTAGTTTTAGCTTTTTTCTAAATGCTTAGTTTTAGTTTAGTTTTTTCATATCTTTAATCTTCCTCATCGTCATATTCAAATAAATCCCATACAGGACTCTGCTGCTTTCTCCCAACTTTAGTCTCCATGTTGCAGGAGTGTGGATGAGAGGCCAACTCTAAATGACAAGTGACGAGAAGTGACGGACTGTGAAGTACCGTATGGTGCTGCCAGCTAAAATTGCTAGAGTGAAATAAGTCGATTTCATATCAATCCGACATTGACAAAAACGAAAACAAAGGGAATTTTATCCATAATTTTTTTATGTTTTAGTTACTTTTGTAAGCACACAATACAGTTTCAGTTTATCGTTTTTTCTTTTAATTATATTTTTTATGTATTTCAGTTAACGAAAATATTTTTTCAATTCTAGTTTTTGTCATGTCATTAGTTTCCCTTACCGATAATAATCTTGCTCTGCTCAGAGGCAATTTGGGAAGAGAAACATATGGTTCGTGTTTTCACTCCCAAGAGCATTTCACCCATGCTTTTCAGGTTTGTACACTTTGAAAACCACATAAAAGTAACAATTAAAAGCTAGACGTTTTGTAGCCGAAATGTGATAGACTGTGTTTATGTCTTTGAAGTTGTTAACAAGGTTTATTTAATGAGACGTGGGAAAGTCGTGCACTACATTGTTTTCTTTAATGTGGTGGATGCCACTGTAGTAGGTACAGACTATATTCACTTCTCTCTGGCTCCTGGAATGCATAAATGATTAATATTTTACTGTAATGTTGCAATGTTGCACTTGGTAAAACTTTAAGTGAGTAATGTATATTTCACACAGTGTTTGGAAGGGTTGTGCAAAGGTTTAACTCAAAGAAAAACATTATTACATGTATAGGATGTGTTTAGTTGTTTTTGTAATTCTACATTTATTATTATTTTGGTATTAAATTAACATTTCTAGTGGAAAGTGTTTACTGTTTCAAAGAGACTACAGCCCTAAAGAAAATTACTAAGAGCATGTTGAGATGAAAATACGGTGGTTTTATACTACTCAGTAGATTTAATTATGTTTATGTGCATGTATTTGTTTCTAACATTAGCAATCATTAAGACACTGAGAATGTTTTTCAGTAAGTAATGACTTTTGCTTTGTTTAAAGAATATGATGACACTAATGATTTGAAATGAGTGAAACCATATAAATGTACTTAATACAGGAAAAGGACTGAACATAACATTGGACTTGAAACAGAGACATTTACACAAAGAAGGAAGTTATACATATGTTTAATGAGTTTGTGTAAAGTTTGTGTAAAAAAGAGAGACAGTTTGGGAAGAGAAACGTATGGTTCGTGTCTTCACTCCTAAGAGCATTTCACCTGTGCTTTTCAGAATTGAAGTGCACTGACCACAAATCTGGTTCTTACTGTGGTCCTGGAGCCTGGGGACCCGTAACAAAAGGCAACTCAGAGAACCAATCTGTTCTGCATGCATTGACATTTTTGAAAAGATGAAAGAACAAATAATTGAGACGTATTGCCTACCCAGTAATGCCATTTAGAACTTCTAAATAAACTAGGGGATGATTTGGGGCCAGTCACAAGGAAGAGTTACACAATATGTCTTGGTCAGAGCCCTAGAAAGAGTTACGACATGCTTTGATGTTGCCGCTACGTTGATCATGTGGTTCATGTAAGCCTGAAGAGGTCCGAACAAACTAAGCACTCCTATGTTATTTAAAGGGAGAAACAGCAGTGAGCATTGAAAATCTGAAAACAAACCACACACAACTGTTGTGTCACTACTGTATGCACTGTTGTGTGTGTTACACTTCTGAGTAGTGGGGTTGACCACTGAAAGGACTGACTTTATTACTTTGAAAACTTAAATCGTCAGGGGAGAGGCTGGTGTTAGCTTGGATAGGCTGCGTATGTGAGTGGTGGTAACTTTACAAGTTCATTCAGTCTGCAATTGTACTGTATATGTACGGAGATAGACAATTTACCATTTTTAAGTTTTACTATTATAGGACTGAGGTCCAAGCAGAAAACAGTGTTTATCTGTGAACACTGTGTCTGCCAAGCTCTGCTCTGATAACACACACACACACAATACGACATTAACCAGCAGATAGCATAGCGACTAACATAACATGTTAGTGTTAGCACTGACGCTAAACTCATTAAAAACCCAACATTAGCAAACTCAAAACTCACAGAATTTTTTTAGGATGAGTCAGATCTTACAAACACCAAGTGACAGACGTTTCTTTTCTTTTAACTCATGAATAATAACGTTAATGAACTTTTATTGGCAGAGCTCAGCTCTACAGCAACTCTCCTCCTAATTAGCACATGACCTCAGCTGACAAACTTAACCCAACACCACCAGGTTCAGCAAAACAACTGAAATAAAACGCACCGATAACAACATTTGTACTAACGTGACCTTATCTTAAAAACTCCATAATTTGTGGTTACAGTGGTTAGATCTCAACAGCTGGACAAGTCAAGCTAGCAAACTATAGGGCTACAGCTGACAATCGAACATAACAGGTGTTTAAGATATACATTTGTACAAACCCTAACCCTAACCAAAGAAAACTGAATTTATAACATAAATGTCCGCTAATACAGGAAATACACTCGATGATTTGAAAGATGACGATACCTCATTAACTTACCGCTGGAGCTGATAGATCTGCTGCAATAGAAATGAATGTGTTTCAATGGCGTTACACTCAATGTTTGGAACTACTGGCCCCTCCATGATCCAGAAGTAGGTCCATATTTCTTTGACAACGGGAGTCTTGTCGTGACTCTGATACATATCGAGGTCTCTGGTCATGGTGCAATCCTGTGCTGCCACAGACCCCGCCCTCAAACTGATTGTTTTCACCTGCTAGCACCACACCTGAGTCAGATCTCGTTAGGAGCCTATTTAAGCGACTCCACTGCTCAGGTGCGGTGCTGGAACATTCTGCCTTTTCCTTTGCATCATCTACTGCCTCCTCTGCTCACTATGGACTCTGACTATCATTCACAGGTTTTATGTTTCTCTGAACATGTTTGTCCTTTTGTTTAAAAAGTCTCTTTACTCTTCTGGAACCGTGTGTTTGAGTTTGTTTATTCTCTCCGCCATGACACAATACCATCTATGACAAAACTCCTCCAATGTCACATTTCCTTCCATCTGGATCATTCCAGCACACTATTGCCATTAATGCTGACGTATCCCAGAGCAATTTTTCCAGCATACTGTCTCCATGATGACAACCAGCTGCGCACACAAAATCCACATTTAAAAATGGCGGTCTCCAAGACTTTGCACCCTTTTACCATTTAAGCAGGCAAATCAATAGCACACAATTTTTTTAGCACAAGCAAGCAAATTTGAACCTGTTATTTGCGATTTTAGTAAATCAGGCCCATTGTGTTGAAGAACTGTTTAAAACAAATTAGCAAATGTGCCAGAGGATGTGTAAACTACCAAACAGTTTAGGCCAGGGGTGACAAACTCAGTTAAGTTCAGGCTCCACATTCAGCCCAACATCATTCACCAATAAAATACTATCATAATAACCTATAAATATTGACAACGGCAATATATTTCTCATTATTTTAGGATGAAAAAAGTTAAGTTATACCATGAAAATGTTTACATCTACAAACTAGCCTTTAAAATAATATGAATGATGTGAACAACCTGACATTTCTTAAAAACAAAAAAAAAAAAAAATCCAATTTTCACAGTATTATGCTCATCTTATATTTTATGCATATACATTACAACTTACAGATCGCAGTGGATCTAGACATAAAACATTTAGTAACAGGTAGAATAGTCTTAAAATTGCACTTATTTTTCTTATTGTTATTTCTGTTTACTGTGAAAGAATAGTTTGAAAATATAAACATTTTCTGGTAATTTAACTTTTTTTTTTTTTTTTTTACACTAAAATGAAGAGAAATTTGGACTTTTCATTATTATAGATTATTGTGATAGTTAACTTATTTTACTGTTTCAACCCATTTGAGATCAAATAGGTTTGAATGTGGCCCCTGAACTAAAATGATATTAACATTGTTGACTTTTAATATCTTTGGTGTAATTTTTGCACAAAACATATTCATCCCACAGGTCGGATTGGACCCTTTGGCGGGCTAGTTTTGGCCCACGGGCCATATATGTGACACCCCTGGTTTAGGCTTTTACATTGATAGCCTTAGTGAAATCAAATACCAATAATGTGAGTCAGGGCTTTTGAGCTCAGAATCCACCATCCATCACATGTATTGTCACATTTCATAATTTAACCTTTTACAAACCACGTATTTTAGGTATTCTATTTAATTATATGACAGTTAAAGCGTTAAATGGTATGGTTGTTTGACAGTTAAAAATCCTTCCTCAGAATCAGAGAATGCAGGTCTTTGTTTCTGCGGTCATATATTAGTACATTCTAAAGTTTAGGCAGAAAATCATGTTAGCTGAAAATCTTGAAGAAAATAAGGATTACTGTGGAAACTTCTACAAGAAACCTTAAAAGCCCTCTCTCTACACAGGCGAAATAACATTTGTGTTTTGCTAAAGTTACAGCATTACCACTTCGGTGTAATGATGCAACAGCATCTATAAATGATAACTTCACTAAGTGCCACATTTGTTTTCTTTGAAGGCTGCTTCCTAATTCTCTATGCAGGAAAAAGCCTGTTAGTGTCACAAACAACAGCTATGCACATGCTTTGTGTTCTGCCAGGTAACTTCACTGTAAATTGGATGACCCAAACATAGTTCCTCTGCTAAAAAAATAAATAAATAGATGGAACAGTATGGAAAGTACAAATGTATAAATAATGCATCGGTAGAAAAATGTCCTTTGACTTGTATTTCATTATCTAAACACAATATATTTCTTTTTTTTTTCTTGTTGGTCTTCATTTCCTACATCTATTCCTCACATTCAGGCTGAAAAATAATTAGGAAAAGGTCAGAACAGGAGCAATTTAGGACAAACAATGGGTTCAAGTAATAAATATGATAAATAAATAAACAGGATATTATATTATATT
This sequence comes from Sphaeramia orbicularis, assembly GCF_902148855.1. Classification (NCBI taxonomy): domain Eukaryota; kingdom Metazoa; phylum Chordata; class Actinopteri; order Kurtiformes; family Apogonidae; genus Sphaeramia; species Sphaeramia orbicularis. The sequence goes on from NC_043968.1 coordinate 54,967,009, forward strand.
ATGTTATATTATATTATATTATTGTTCAAAAGCAACATTTACAAAATGTCTAGTCCTGTATGACTAAAGATGGGCTGAGGAGGGACGGTTTTACAACAAATGAGTAAGAAAATGATTAAAAAGGTTAAAAACAGTGTTACTCAAAGAATGATATCCATGATATGGATATTTCAGCAGAAAAGATTGAAAAATCTGACTGCAATTCAATGTGTACAGGGTAAGAGTTTAAACCTAAGATGGACTCATTGATCTCTGATCCTTCAGACGACAACACATCAAAAACCATCATCCATCTAAATCTGATGGAACCACACGGATCATAGTGACTGTGGAGAACATTTGTCAAGCTCTAAAATGTGGAGTTACAGTCACAAATACCAGTGCAAACTTTACTGAGACAGAAGGAAGCCTTATGTTAACCATGTGCAGAACTGTTGGAGATACACATGAACTTTTCTGGACTCTGATGGATATGGGATGGACCAGGACTCAGCGGAAATGTGGATCATACACAGAACAGCCAGTCTTCAGGTCCAGAAGAAATGGATGGTTTGTGCTTTGAATTGGACTTTGTGTTTGTGGAGAAACTTTGTCAAGCTTTAAAATACAGGATTACCGTGATCCTCATCCATGTGTTTCAACCATCTCCAGTTATTTCATTACTTTACATTATTCTCACTTGTGCTTGTATACAATGAAAGGCACAGGAGACTATTGTTTGTCATATTTCTTAATTTTTTTATGATGACTTATTTTACAAAAAACTTTGAAAAAAAAATGCAGCCCAGAGTGTTGGAAATAGACAAAAACATATCATTGCAAAAATGTTCAGCCTGGTCTCGAAAGATGTGCTATTATTTTGATTGACATTCTGATGCACGGATTTCATTAAAATTTCGAAAAAACGGTCAAATTTGTCCATCCGAAATGAACTGGGCCATTTTCAAGTGGCTACCATTCCCAAACGATTCATCCTAAAACTAGAATAGCACTCGGGGAGCACAGACCTTGACCAAGGTAGATTCCCCCCTCCCCCGATCACCATCAAAATTTAATCATTTGTTCCTTGTGCCAGTATCAACATTTCCTGAAATTTTCATCCAAATCCATCCATAACTTTTTGAGTTATCTTGCACATGGACAGACAGACAGACAAACCAATGCCGGCAAAAACATAACCTCCTCGGTGAAGGTAATTATTCAGTCAACACAAAAAATGTTTGGCTTGGCCCAAAGATTATCTGTGTGGTCACAACGTAATGATATAACTTATGGTTTTTGCACAAGAAGGCAAACAAAAACCCCATTCATTTTCAATGGGAACAACAAAGAAGTTGACTTTTTTCCGACTGCTACTGCTTCACCATATTTTTACCTAGAGTCTTCATTTAAACTTTAAAACACAGGCATTTTTGTCATCTCTTCAAGGACGTCTTTGGTATGAGGATGCGGTTCACCGTTTTTGATAGACGAGTATTAAAAACCCCCTGGGCTGAATGTCATCAGTTCAAGTGCGTGATATAGCTCCTTTTAATGTTCTTATGCAATACAAGATTTTTTGTATTATCAATTTAATTACACTGAATGACATTATAGGGGTCATCATTTAGACAACAGAGCAACAATCTATGTTGCATAAAATTTTTTGCCCTGAAAATATCAAAGTTAAGCAATAGACATTCCAATTTACCCCCCAAAGAAGAAGAAGAAAATTAAGTTGTTGAATACGTTTATTTTTTGAAGGTTTGAAAACCCTGTTTTGTCTTTGACCCTTCAATATTTTGAGTTTTATTAAATAATCTTAGATGGTTTATATCAGTTTTCTTTTGTCTTTGTATCACTTTTAATACTTTAAGTGTTATTTGGATGAATTGACTAATTTACCACAGTTTTTCTTTGATGTAAGTCTTAGTTTTATCGAAAACTTGTGCGATTATTTAATAGATCTCTATTTTTTTTTTTTTTTTTTCTTTTGAATATTATTTAGATGAACTGAGTGATGTACGGAGAAAGTGAAACTTAAGACGTTTTACTAATTCCTCTATTGCCACATTTCTACTACATGGAACTGGCTCGACTCAGCTCGCCTCGTCTCTCAGTACTGTGCACTTCATTTCCTTCCCACTACCCCCCCAAGAACCAGGCCCGGGTAACACCCTGGTGTTCACTCTGCCGCTAGATTCACAAACATCGCTAAGTAGCATATCAAATACGCAACATTCCTGTAAATTAATCACATGCTGTGGACAAATGTTTGAGCATACTGGGGGAATTTCAGCCTTTTGAAGAAATGGAAGCTTTGCAAGTGTTACAAGTGGACCTGGTGTCGTAATTTTGGACCGTTTCTGCCTCAATGGCATGTTGGCTACGTTCTGACGAAAACAATGCAGCGTGTGCCCACGTCATCACGCATGCACAATGAAGGCGGAATAGATAAGCAGGCAGGTAAACGATTACAAGGAATCAAGTTACTGGGAACCGGTTCTCAAAAAGAACCGGTTCTCGATTCCCATCCCTACTCATGACACTTTACAGATAGACCCAGTCGAAACCAGACTCTCATAGGCATACAGGCAACCTGTTTCTGTAAACGGTGTTGTTTCTCAGGCTTTACCTGATATGCATGCTGTTTAATAGGCAGAGTTGAAGCCTGGGTACAGAATCGATTTCACCATCTTCTGTCTGTGAGCAGGACACAGCTGTCTTGGCGCTGTCCAGTGCTGAACCTATTCATGATGCACAGGCAACCAGCACTGATCCCGTTGAAGTGCAGGCCATCCCATCTAGGCTTGATGTCGATGATGAAATTGGAAACTGCTGTGATCAAGTGAGGGTTGAAAAATTTTGAAATGTTCAAACTTAGTGAGTCGTTTTCACACCTGACTCTGCTCCAGCAGGAGGACGTGGTGATTTGTAGGAAGTCAGTCCATATTGCTGCCAGCACTGTATTCTGGTACTTATGACAAAGCTTTCTGTCTGGTTCAACAAATCCAGTACCGTACTTCTCTCTGTACACATGTATTGTATACATTGTGTTGGTTAACTCTAAGAACTATTGAGCTGAAAATATCTGTACTCTTGCGCTTCTTTCCACATGTGGTTTGCTATTGTATGATTATTTATTTATTTACCCTTTAAAAATGTTTTTCTCTCTTCTTTCTTTTATATGTCATTTTCCTATTCTAAGAAAATGCTATCGGACTTTTAGAATGTAAGCCCCTTTTTATGTAACCATTCAGCCTGAGCACATTTTCCTCTATCTGTCATTGTTCAACAGTTTTCTACTTGTATATTAGTACTTTGTAACCTTGTGATATTTCAGTATGTTGGTTGTTTGTCCTGGACAACAGATGGAAATTAGCCCCTCTGCTAACTCTGGTGCATGCATCTTGTTCTTTGTAACTAATGCCAATGCACACTGTCCTGTAACTAAATAAATAAATACTAAATAATGTCAGTCCATACGATCTGCACTGAGTACGCAGAGAGAGAGAGAGAGAGCCACAACATAGTAGAGTATGCAAGGTATTTGGTTTTGTATTTTAAAACGTATTTTTGTATCTCTCTTTTCCATAAGCCAAATAAATAATAAACATTCAATATAATGTATGTTTTGTACATTAGTAACCTACGTTACACATAATTTAACACTATTTTTGGTAACAAATTAATTTGAGCAAAAAAAAAAAACAAAACAACTGACGAACAACTTGGGATCCAAAAGAGCTGTTTTTGGTGAGTCGAGCCATAAGAACCGGCTCTTTTTAAGACAGCTGGTTCCTCCCATTACTAAAACAAATAAAGGCCAGATCTCAATGCAGACTGGATAAAAAAAAATGATATGGATACATTTCTGGCACCATCATAAAACGGGTTACTTCCACAAGTTTAATTTAAGACATTCAACAATACAATCCAGCCTTTTCTTGCACAATGTCGTTCCAGATCACCCACCTTAAATGCTATTGTTCTTTTTGGTCACTGCAGGTATGTGTCTAACTTTCAGCAAAACCATGTTTTGTATAAACTAACAACCCCTGCAGGAAGATAATGAGTGTATAATAAAAGCAATGAATGGTTTCTAGCCTCTGAAGCATCAGGGGCTTTTATTATTAACAGGTACATTTGTAGGAATTGCAGTGTATTAATTTCAACATCACAATCAGAAGTTGCTCAAAACATGGTTTAGGACTAAACATGACTTTTGTAAAGGCCTGATTCTAACACAAATCATCTTCAAAATAAAGGATTCATACAGGATGTTTGCTCTTTATCCAAATAAAAGTTCCAGACTTTTTCAAAACTGCTGTTTTTTCCCCAAGACCTTGGCTTTATGTACTTTTATACTTGTGTGCCTACTTTTTTGGTTCAGATTGTACCTGTTGTGTGTAGTAGAAAAGTTCATTCTAATAAATGAATGAATGAATGGATACATAATTCAAATTATGTTTTACTGACAAACATTTTCAGAACATATGAAAATCACAAAAGTCCATGGATATCACACAAATAAGTTTCACTAGAATAATTCCAGTACCAACTGGTTAGTGAAATCATATCAAGTTTTTTATATGTTTTCCTCATGTATTTCTAATCTTTACAAGATTATGTGCCTTTGAGCATACTCGGAAATTCAACCATGAGAGAAACTTCTTTCCATTTTTTTAAAACTTTCATACAAAATTCAAGACTTTTCAAGGTTTGGAAAACAGCATTTCAAAATTCCATACTTTTTAAGACATTTAAGACCTGCACATGCACCCTGTTTATATTTTCTGCAATTGAGGTAAATAAAGGCCTCAGCCACGATTTGAGGAAATAGATAAAATAAAACATACACTCAAAAAAATAATCTGTTGGATAAAATTATGGAAAGGATTTTCACTTAATTAAAATGCTTTCATTTAGCGAGACACAATTTTGTTGAACCAACTACTTGTAAGTATGCTAAGTGAACATAAAGTATTGGCGTTACTATTACTTATTTGCAATGTGTGGGTCCAACCTAATTTGTAAAAGTTGTTTTAACATATTTAGTAGGGAAGGATTTGACTTAATTGTCTTGGATCACATTTACCTGTTTAATGATTACAGATAACTTATTTTGACAAGATAGATACTGCAATATTTTTAAGTGGTACAATGACACTATTTAAATACGTTGACTGAACAAGACTAAAGTAAGTTCAGTCATTAGATTATAACCAGTAGCCCTGTTCTTAGATCCTTAGAGATTCTCAAACCTTCCCTTCAGTCACAGTACCTTACTTTTTTTTTTTTTTTTTTTTTTTTTAATAGTTCTTTACTTCAAATTTTCCAAATCCATCAGGGTCCACAGGTGTGTTTAAGCTCTTCCACCAATGTGGTTGAAGGTGTAAATCAGCCAGAACACCTGTTCTTGAAGCAGCCATTTTGAAATACTGTGAATCAACATGGCCTCACTCATTCTGGTGTGGGAATCCTAAATCAGTCCCTCCAGGATTTCACAGACTTTTTTTGTGATTGTTGCAGCCTAAAATGCCTGATTTTGCGGCAGCTTTTCCAAAAAATTGCGATTAAAGTTGCGATGATTTGAGGCTTTTGTTATTAAAGTCATTGGAACATGGGCATTTACAAATTACCTAGAACAGTCTTTTTTGTGTTTTTAGCCTTAAAAAGCACCAGAAAGGCATGATTTTAAGCAAAACAGGCTTTTTTTTCTCCATTCATTATTTATTTGTTTTGAGCAGAAGAAAAAAATTAAACATTTTTTGTGTACAAGGAACTAATATCAGAGCAAATACATTAATTATAATCAAGACAAAATAACAATTGTCATGTACACTAGTAATAACAAAATAAATTCAATATGTACTGCTCAAAAAGGAGTGGGAAGAAGAAAACTGATTAAATCCCACCCCCATCTCACATTTATACAACACAACACATGACTTTTGCTTCCTCAGTGATATATTAGTATATTTAGGATTAGGGTTAGATGCATTACATGGTTAAATGGGTTACATGCACACACAGAGACGCACACACACACACACACACACACACACACACACAGGCACACAGGTCAGCCAAACTTGGGTTGCTTTCTATCTATAACACATTAGAGTAAACATTAATATTAACACCAAGTTTAATGACTATTTTCGTTTGTGAGCTCGTTTTTTAACTCCACACACAGACTTGCGCTCGCACTCCCTCACACACACACACACACACACACACACACACACAATCCACAGAAAGGAAAGCATGCCTCCACAGGTTCTTTCTTCTTCTCTTCTATTGCCTTATAGAGTAGATCTGCGCTAACCTTGACCCTTTCAGCTCCTGCTATTGTTCTGGATCCAACAGCCTCTGTCATTGGGACTTGTCTGGTCTTTCCTCTTCCAGTTTCAGCCGTTCTCCTGCATGTTTTGCGGTTGAAAAGCGTCTGTGGAGTGGCCACTTTGGTTTGTGTCCCACCACAGAACAGTTTACTTCCACTTTTATGTAACACATCTGGAAACTGACTTGCACGAACTTTGGCAGTGATATTTGTCGGTAAATGTGAGCATTATGCATCACACATGTCTTCAGCTTCTCAAACATTAACAAGGAAGTGAACATGATGACGTACATGTCACATAGAGGAGGATGGGAAATACGGACCCAAGGTGATTGGTCAAATTTGTGGAAAATTCGCAGTGATTGGACAAAATTGCAGCGCCATGCAGAATTCGCGGTAATTGGTTGAATTTGCGTTAATAGTCACGATCGCAACATCGCAAATTCCTGGAGGGACTGCTAAGCATTTGGTTTGATTATTCTCTAACAGATCTGGATAACATTGGCGCTTTAATCCTAGGTTTAGGATTAAAGTTAAGGTTAGATCTGAGCTAGACTAAATGATTGCCACCCTCTGCTCTGTAGGGGTACTGCAGATGGGATTCCTACCTAAACCCCTTAGGTTGTGTTGACATAAAGCAATCTTGTAGTTTTAAGGATTTTATATGTCATGTTAAAACTACATAATTTAAAAATATTTAACCACTAAACATGAATTAATATAATAGAAGTTACGTGTTATACTTATGTTGTTACAACAGACACCCATGTTGCTATTTTTGAGTGCATAAAATAAAACAGACAATGATGGTCTATAATGAAAAGACAAGTACATTTAATGTCATTGCTTTAAGACGCTTTTTCATATTTTTTGCCCTATTTCTTATTGAAGGACGTACTTAATTTCCACATGTTTATGTATATTTATATATGACATTCTCTGAGACAATATTATTCTTCTCACAGTAGTAGCGTGATAACAACTGGAGATGATTTGTGAATGTTGGAGGAGGGAAGGCAGGTTTACATTCTGTGTCGACTCAGAATTAATGACAGTTTGGGAGAGAAAGTCAAAGAAATGTTTGCCTTTCCCCTCCCAGTGTTTGCTCTTTGCGATTGGGAGAAAAAAAGACAGTGGAAGAAATAGGAGAAGGCATGAGACCAGCAGTTGGTGATGATGGTTTCATAGATGATCTTAACACGAACCCTGCCATCCCCGAGTCACGAGCAGATGGACGAAGCAGATGATCTGTTGAACACCGCTCCTGGTGTGGGTTGCACAAACAGCGAAGCGACTGTTTGGAAGAAACTGGCACTTGCATAAACAGTTGCCATTTGTTCAATGATATAGATTTCATATTTCTGTCAGTATTTCAGTCCTCTCAGGGATGAGTTGTGTGTAAATTCTCCAGCAGTCATTGTCAAAGTGATGGCCACCCAGCGAGCCAGTCCAACTCAGAGATCAGAGGAGGTTATCTGTGATGTAGTCATTCCTAGAGAGACGTAAGCGGAGGAATCAGCCCCACTATGAGATCTCACATTTGAGTGTCATATCAAATGAACACACCACACATAAAAAGAATGATTCATTTGCGACTCAGCCATCACGAGATTAAGCAAAATCATTAATGACGTGTTTGTTTGAAGCGGAGACCAAAAGGAGGAGGAAGAGGAACATGGGAATCAAAGAGATTGTTTTACTGTTTTCATAAAACCCCTCAGAGTGATGAAACACCGCAGATCAAAGCTCAGAAAAACTGATGAGTGTGTGTTTGCAACCTGTCTAGATGTCGTCTCTGTGAGCTGGATCCTTGTCCCTCTTTAATCATGTTACAGAGTGCAAATTGTTGGGTTTTTTTTTAGTTCTTCGCAGGGATGTGTCACTGTCAAGATTAAATTGCAAATTTAAGGGGTTGTTCCATTCTACATTCATTCCATATAGTCTGTTATATCCTGCTGTGGTTTATAATGCAAGGAGGGATAGTTGTCCGTCCATCCATCCATCCATCCATCCATATTAAGTATTGACATGGTGTCTTACTATGATGTCTACTATTCTGTTGTATTATTAAATCTACTGCTATTATATTGTGTATGTATCTTTTGTAAGGATGGATAATAAACCCCAGTACTAAATGGGCCCTGGGGCCTAATTATTAAACACTGGAATATCAATAATTGTGGACTTTGTCTGTTTTCCCAACAGCATTTCAGAATGAAAAATAGACACTAGAAAACCCCTTCAATGACAGTCTAAATAACTAAACTCTCAGACGCTCGCAAAAAAAGCCTGTTTTGAAGAAACCATAGAAGGGACAGTGTGAAATGTCTGAAAATGTTTAGAAAAACAAACAGGCATAAAAAGACAATGTCAACAGGACAATACAGCATTTACAATGACTATGAAGATTTGAGGAAATGATAATTAAAGCAAAATAACATATTACAAGATTGATGTGTTTTCAGTATGACAAAATGGCAAAAAGGAGGAATATGTCAAATTACGACAAACTGCATTAACTTGGGATCACATGATTAGACTCTCCTAATGAAACTCACAATTAACACAACATCACTACAATAGTGTAACCCTGTCCTGTATGTGGCTCATCTGTACTATCTGACATTTTGGAATTCCACTCTGTTGTAAATATGTATATAGTCTGTGTAGTTTTTTATAACTATTATGATTTTTTATTTTATATTGTTTGTTTTTTGCACTCTCTTTATGCATGTGTACTTTTCTTCTTGCACTTTATTGTGTTGCTGCCTTGACCATTGAATTTCCCTATTGTGGGATCAAAAAAATCTAATCTAATCTAAAGTAGAAAAGCACTCAGAGAGAACAGACCTCTACCTAGGCAGATCAGCCCATTCATCCATTTCACTCTCTTTACCGCAGACGTTCACTCTTTCTTCACTCATCTGCAGCCAAAAGCAGCAGGCTCACATGTTGTAAAGACGCTTTACCATTGGCTGAGGGAGGAGGTGGCGGCAGTTCTGAGTTTGTGGGCATTTGTTTGTAATGCAGCCCATGAAATAAAATGCTTAAGAATTGTCTGTTTAGAAATGAGATTGCGTACGTGTGTGAATCGAGATCTCGATCTTTTAATAATTTATCATGCAGCCCTAGTTCAAAACAATCCTTTTTCATTTTCCTAATGAAGAGTATTAGTTGTACAGGGTGGGGAAGCAAAATTTACAATTAACATTTAGTTGTTTTTTCTCAGCAGGCACTACGTCAGTTATTTTGAAACCAAACATATATTGATGTCATAATCATACCTAACACTATTATCCATACCTTTTCAGAAACTTTTGCCCATATGAGTAATCAGGAAAGCAAACGTCAAAGAGTGTGTGATTTGCTGAATGCACTCATCACACCAAAGGAGATTTCAGAAATAGTTGGAGTGTCCATAAAGACTGTTTATAATGTAAAGAAGAGAATGACTATGAGCAAAACTATTACGAGAAAGTCTGGAAGATACTATTAAAGAAGAATGGGAGAAGTTGTCACCTGAATATTTGAGGAACACTTGCGCAAGTTTCAGGAAGCGTGTGAAGGCAGTTATTGAGAAAGAAGGAGGACACATAGAATAAAAACATTTTCTATGATGTAAATTTTCTTGTGGCAAATAAATTCTCATGACTTTCAATAAACTAATTGATCATACACTGTCTTTCAATCCCTGCCCCAAAATATTGTAAATTTTGCTTCCCCACCCTGTATATCAATTATAAAGGCCTAAGACACAAATGAGAGGATCAAACAAATGATTCTGCTCACAAGCTACCTTTTAACTATAACCCAAACCTTAAAAAGAATAATGTACTGGACTGAAAAACTGTGTCAATAGGAGTAGTAGTATCAGTAAAATCTTAATGATACCCATGCATAATCGTGTGTGTATGTGTGTTGTTGACTCATTCAAAGTAACATTTTCTGAAACTACTGAACTGAGAAAACACGCACTCTAGTATTCCACTCTTACTCTGAATATAACTATATTCTTACAGTATATTCTCTTCCTTTTGTCCATTTTTTCATCAGCTCACACACTAGATATATTAACATTATTCAGGTTTTATAACTGTTAATTAGACACTTATACAGCACATTAAAATCAATCTAATTGGTTTCTTTTACTGCAGGTTGAAACACATGATCCTTGTTTACAAAGATGGACAAATCCAAAGAAAAGCCCACATTTCAGGTCAGAACAAGGAACGCGTCTACTGTTAGACATTGTGAAAGAGAATATCAATATGTTTTATAAATACGCCGACATTTTCCGGTAGGTGTTCGTGAAATCAACCTCCCTTTCATTCCTTCACAGCAGGACGTCTGCTGTCAGTGAAAACCTGGCGAAGCAGGGTTTACGTAGATGCATTTTAACAGGAGGAGAAGTGGAATCTTCATTTTCAACATTCATGGAAACTGCTCATTCATTCTTAGAGTAAACGCAAAAATTTAACATTTTTTGCATATAAACATAGTCATTGAAACTAGATCCCACTTTTCAGTTTTGGTGGGCTTCACTGAATTCCAGACTGAACCTTTAGTGCATGGCTGTATTGAGGTTCTAGTTGAATGGTGAGGAGGATGCTGGTGGTAGGTGATGTTTTGGTGTTTGGTGAGTAGACTGTAAATTTTATACTGAGATATTTTAACACTGATTTACTTGTTAAATTATACTGTGAAAAATGCAAAAACAGTGAAAACTACTGATGTCTTCAAGTCGGAGTTAAAACTTGGACGTCAACGTGAAGGACTAAATGTTTTCTTGCAGCCTAATATATCTGACCTGAAAAAAAAAAAACAAACGTAATGAAATAATTAATCTTATAATCACGTCTCCTGTCAGTGGTCAGAATGGTTTAGGTGATCTGTGAATGCAGGGCCTTGTGGATTTATAGGCAGTATTCCCAGAACTGAAAGACATTTATTCTTCATCCATGGGCCGAGTGCGCCAACGTGACGCCCTCCTGATGATTGACACTCTCAGTGTTAATCGCAATCGTACGATTGAATGCATATTTACTCATTAGTGCTAAATTGACAGTGCGTGTCCCTTCTTGGTGGTGGCTTTGAGGCAATTCTAATGAATTATGGGCATCATGGCAGACTGCTTTGCTCTAAAAGTCACAGAAAATTATTACCTCCACCAAGGAAGTTATGTTCTCATAGGGGTTTGTTTGTCTGTTGGCAAAATAACTCAAAAAGTTATGGAAGGATTTTGGTGGAAATTTCAGGAAATGTTGATACTGGCGCAAGGAATAAATGATACAATATTGGGGGGGCGGGGCTGATCTGCCTTGGTGGAGGTCTGCGCTCTCCGAGTGCTTTTCTAGTTTCAGGGTTGAAATGAACATATGAACATTCTCATTCTCTTTTGATCAGATACAACAAGATAATTCAGGAAATATGTGCACTACCTCAAAACACACACAAGCAACTAGGGCTGTAACAGTACACATACTGAACCAAACTGTTTCGGTACGCACCTGTTTGGTTCGGTACACAGCTGTACCGAAACGGCACAGTATGTTGAGGAAAAGAAAAAGGAAGGAAAGGTGTCGGTCGATGCGGAACTTTAAATCTGCTCAAGTTCCACACGGACATATTGAAGGAGCGCACATTGAATAGCAGCTGATATAAGGTTAAAAAAAAAACCCAGCAAATATGATGTCAACCTGGAAGGAAGAGACAGAAGACCCTCCACCATCATTATAGTCCCGTCTGGTAGTTCTCAAACACTTTTTTTCTCTGTCTCATATAGGACCTGGAGTTCCACGTTGAAACTATGTAAAGTTTCACTTTTGTTTCACGCCAGCGTTAGTTATGGACTGCACCCCCACGTATATTAATGCCCCCCTGCGCTAAGACCAAAAAAAAAAAAACATCACCCCCCTGTGTTTTTGACAAATTGCACCCTGCACACACACACACACACACACACACACACACACGGTGGTCTAAACAGTTTATCTGTCCTAAAATAAATAATTTGGTTAATTCTGTTGTCAATGTTACTCTTAAGTTTGTTAAAAGATAATACCAATTTGCCCTCTTGTTAATGTTGCACTTCTGTTAGATTTTTTTTTATTTTATTTTAATGCAGAATGTGAACTGACAGAACTGTGATTAGATTTTTGTTGTTTGTTCAAAACTACCTTTCTGGGAAAAGTGCAATACTAATGTTTAAAATACATTTAGTAATATTTTATTTATTTTATTTTCTACTTGACTTATAGCAGCAGAATTATATTATTCCTGTTTTTCCATATTCTATTGTCTCCAAAAATTGGGGGAAAATTGTTCAAAAATTCATAATAAATTCATTAAAGGCATTTTGAGGGGGTTTCTTTCTTCCTGTACCGAACCAAAACAAACAAAAAAAAAAACGTGGCTTTCAAAACCAAAAACGTACCAAACTGAAAATTTTGTGTAGTGTTACAGGCCTGCAAGAAACCAAACTAAATGTGTTATAAAAGTTAAAGTTACTATTTAGTGTGAGCCCTGATCCCATGAGAAGAAGCAGCACAAACAATTAGAAACATCTAACAATGTGTTGAATAAAAACCTGGTATAAAACAAGTAAAAGTAACACCATAAATATAATATAGTCGGAACCAAAGGTTTAAAGACATGCTGATGCTAATGTTTAAATCAGTGTTTTTCTAGTTGGATTCTAGTTTTTTTATTTAGATTAGATTAGATTTTATTGATCCTACAATGGGGAAATTCAATGGTCAAGACAGCAACACAATAAAGTGCAAGAAGAAAAGTGTACATGCATAAAGATTGCAAAAAAAACCATAACATAAAAAATCATAATAGTTATAAAAACTATACAGACTATATACATATTTACAATAGAGTGGAATTGCAAAACGTCAGATAGTACAGATGAGCCACATACAGGAAAGGGTTACACTATTGTGTTGATGTTGTGTTGTGTTAATTGTGAGTTTCATTAAAAGAGTCTAATCATGTGATCCCAAGTTAATGCAGCTTGTCATAATTTGACATATTCCTCCTTTTTGCCATTTTGTCATACTGAAAACACATCAGCCTTGTAATGTGTTATTTTACTTTAATTATCATTTCCTCCGATCTTCATAGTCATTCTAAATGCTGTATTGTCCTTTTGACATTGTCTTTTTATGCCTGTTTGTGAATGTCCTTGTTTTTCTAAACATTTTCAGACATTTCACACTGTTCCTTTTATGGTTTCTTCAAAACAGGCAGATTTTGCGAGTGTCGGAAAGTTAAGTTGTTTAGACTGTGATTGAAGGGGTTTGATAAATCATACATCTGTGTGTTTTTACTTATAGTCTAACATCTTCTTCTTCCTGAGGCCTTTCTGTGGAAGTGATTTAGACTGCCAACTGTTTGGACTTGGGTCAACAGGGAGCCCAAACCACATGAATAATGCATAGCGTCTGCTTTCAGGCATACAGGCCTGTCTGTGCTGCCACTGCACATGCAGCGCCGGAGACGGAGACGGAGCTCCGAAGATCATAGAGAACAGCAGTGGATTAGACAGATACACAGGAAAGAAAGAGGAGGACAAGGAAACTCGTGATACCAAGCAATGACATGCACGATATGCATGACACGGAGCTCAAATAGACTTCCACTTCAGCAGTCAGTCACCGTCCTTACTACAGGTTCTGGGTATAACACTGCTGAATCTTTAATCACAACTACATGGGTTCTACCCTCACCCTCCCCTATGGTGACTACAAAAAACACAGTCATCGACACCATGCTGAGCTGTTTATTTAATGACCTTCACGCTCCAAATTTACTACATAATGGATTTTTGATGACTCATATAATAAATGTAAATCTGTTGATATAATCTCCATCACCAAATAACTTTAACACTGGAAACCTACATTTCGCTAAAAGAAGTCTAAGCAAATAGTTCAGATCCTTCCTTTGGAATATTATTGCAGTTATTAATATGTTTCAGCGGCAAAAAGATCTTTAACATTTCACTGATGCAGAGAGTAGCTTCTCATCTCTTAAACAAGCATGAATGAATATATATGCCATGGTCATGGAAACAATGTCTCTTCAGAACAGTTGCATTATTGTCTTACATCAAAGAGAACAACTGAGGAGACTAGTGGTGGGCGGATTGATCCCAAATATTGATAGTATCAATACCAAGTACCGTATTTTCCAGACTATAGAGCACACCTGAATATAAGCCGTACCTGAATGTAAGCTGCACTCACCAAATTTTAAAAGAAAAAAATATTTATAGGCCGCAGGTGTCCACGTTGTAACATGAAACATTTACGCAGAAAGATTATTTAAATACAGGGTGGGGAAGCAAAATTTACAATGAACATTTAGTTGTTTTTTCTCAGCAGGCACTACGTCAATTGTTTTGAAACCAAACATATATTGATGTCATAATCATACCTAACACTATTATCCATACCTTTCCAGAAATTTTTGCCCACATGAGTAATCAGGAAAGCAAACGTCAAAGAGTGTGTGATTTGCTGAATGCACTCGTCACACCAAAGGAGATTTCAAAAATAGTTGGAGTGTCCATAAAGACTGTTTATAATGTAAAGAAGAGAATGACTATGAGCAAAACTATTACGAGAAAGTCTGGAAGATACTATTAAAGAAGAATGGGAGAAGTTGTCACCCCAATATTTGAGGAACACTTGCGCAAGTTTCAGGAAGTGTGTGAAGGCAGTTATTGAGAAAGAAGGAGGACGCATAGAATAAAAACATTTTCTATTATGTCAATTTTCTCGTGGCAAATAAATTCTCATGACTTTCAATAAACTAATTGGTCATACACTGTCTTTCAATCCCTGCCTCAAAATATTGTAAATTTTGCTTCCCCACCCTGTATCTATTTCCATACCTTAACTGCTTTTTACCAAACAGTGCCTGTAAAATGGCAGTAACACGGCTGGTTAAACCCAGAAAAGTCACTGATCTGTATCTCCATCTTCCTTCTGCTCACTGAAACCACTGCAGTCGTCTTCTTCAGTGTTGGAGTTGAACAACCTCAGAAAGGCTCTGTCACACACCTTCTACATCTCTCTTCCGTTGTCGCTCTCAGTGGCACTTATATGCTGCAGCTCTATTTCCTTCTTGAACAGACACATTGATTGCTTTTAACTTAAAAGCTGCATCATATGCATTTCTTCGTGTTTTCCATGATGATGGTTTGTACATGACACACAAAATGATTGTTAAAAGTTGAGCTTAAAACTTCTCCTCTTCGCATCACCTCTTCCACCTGTCTCGCTTTTGCGCTTCCTGCTAGAGTGCCCTCTGGAGGCCGTTAGCCCCTAATAATCTATACTTGAGCTGCCTCGTTGTATAAGCCGCGGGGTTCAAAGTTTGAGAAAACAGTAGTGACTTATAGTCCCGAAAATACGGTAGATACGGTGTCAGATTGATATAGATACTAGTGCGGTGAGATCGATACTTTAGTTTCAGTTTTTCTCTTGTACACATTGCTGCGGTTTCGTCAAAGAGGCGACAACCAGGTCACCAGACTCACCGCTTCTCGCACACTTTGCTTCTCCTCCCCCCTCTTATGTTTCGAAGTTGTGCTGTCACGTGACTCAGCAGCACAAAGCAAACAAGAAAGCCACCGGCTCAGGTGTGCCCACCCATCAGCACATGCACAACGCATGCACAGACTGAGACATGGACCAGGACAATGGCATAGAAGAGCAGTGTCATGTGGTTATATTTTTAGGCCGAAAATGAGACAACAGAAAGCTGAATAATTTGTAAACAGGCTGTAAGGTATAGATAATTTTGATTAAATTTCTGTATTGCAGTTTCTGAATATGTAGGACTGAACCTGTCATATTAAGAAAATATACACAGAAATATAAAAATGACTTGATAAGTTCATTTCCATACCATTTATTACCTCCGCCAGGAGGTACTGTGATTCCTTTGCTTTGTGTGTGCATGTTTGTTTGTTTGTTAGCAAGATAACTCAAAAAGTTATGGACGGATTTTCATGAAATTTTCAGGAAATGTTGATACTGGCACAAGGAAGAAATTATTAAATTTTGGTGGTGATAACTTTTTGAGTTATCTTGCTAACAAACAAACAGACAAACAAACAAACAAACAAACAAACACGCATGTACGAGAGGCAGATCTGTCTTGGCGGAGGTCTGCGCTCTCCGAATGCTTTTCTTGTTTATTTGTTTTGTCCTTATTTATATTTTTCCCTATTTAATTTTTATCGCTGCATTTATTTCTGCATTGCTTTCTATTTACATTTTCTTTATCTCTTTTCTTGTTCATTTCTATATTTTATTTTCATCTGACATCTTAATTTATCGTCATTTTTTTCATAGTCATATTTACCTCTTCAGTATTCCACTTTTGCATTTTCTTCCTCTATTTATTTCTGCATCACCTATTTATTTCTGCATTGCTTTCTATTTACATTTTCGTTAGTATTCCCTTTTTGCATTTTCTTCTTCTATTTATTTCTGAAAAATTGTTTTGTTACTGTTCTATTGTTTCTGAAAAAAAAAAAAATTATTTTGATAAAGTATTTTCTATTTACTTATAAACTTTACCTTAATTCTGTCCTGGGTTTTAACTATTTAATAATACAAAAAAGAAACATCACGAAACACTTAAAAGGTCATGAAAATTAATTGAGATTAAGCAATTTGATTATGCATCTCCCGTAATTATTGAAATGTATCGGTATTGATATCGGCGATACTGGCCCTGTATTTACTTGGTATAGGATCGATACCAAAATATGGAGTATCACACACCACTAGAGGAGACGCTGAAACTACTGGGTTGTAAAGTGTCCATTGCATTGTTACGATGTGGAATGATAGTGGTAAAGCAATATTTGCTGAAATCAAATCAGAAAAAGTCTACATTATAACTCATGGCCATGTTTAATAGTGAAAGTGAGAGCATTTACAGACAGAATGTGGAGAAACCATAGGGGACTGGGACTAAACTGTGCAGCCTTATGAAAACCACCTTTCAGTGATGACATTTCAGAAGAAAGGGCTATGATTAACTAGGGAGTATAAAGACTAGACTGTGTTTCAGTGGAAAAAAGGTAATGTGGTCTGATTACGATTACCCATCATGCCTCCTAGTGCCTGCAGTCCAAGCCAGTGGGGGCAGTGTGATGATCTGTGGTTGCTTCAGTTGGTTAGGTCTAGGTTCACAATGTTCTGTGTCCATAAAATGAGATCGTCTACCTGAACATGACCAGGTCTGAATATCAGTGGATGTCTTTCTATGCTGATGACACATTCATTTTCCAAGATAACAAGACCAGGATTCATCAGGATCAGATTGTGAAAGAGTAGTTAAGGGAGCATGCGTGATAATTTTCACACATGGATTGGGTACCACAGAGTCCAGATCTGAACCCTGGTGAGAATCTTTGGGATGTGATGCAGAGTCTGACCATGTTGTAAACCGTTCATCATCTGTACAAGACCTTGGCCAAAAAAATGAATGCAAAGCTGGATGGAAATACATTTTGTGACTTTGCATTTGCTTATTTACAGTGATTGCATGCATTAATGAATGGGAAAGGTTGTCCAACTAAATATTTTCAGTGTAGTAATGTTTTTTTGTTTTTTTTTTATTATTTGTTTTTGACCAGGCTTTGTATTTTGAAATTAACCCTTTTCATGCATGAATTATGAGAACCTTAATCAAGATTGTTTTTTTCCTGAGTGTTTTTATTCCTCTTTAGCCATGAAAAAAAAAAAAAAAAATGGACATCATGTGTTTAACTTTAGAAGCAAAGAAAAATGTATTTACTGATATACTGTGAGAAAACTATGAAATAAAATCCCTTTTAATGCTGTTTTAATGCTGCTAATCTGATGTTTTCTCACATTTTAACATACCTGCATGGAGATAATATGCCCCAAAAAAACCAAAACAGAAAAAACCAAAACAAAACAAACAAACAAACAAACGAACAAACAAACAAACAAACAAAACATCTTAACTCAATTACAGTGTAATAACAATTAGCAATTTTTTACACCCAAACATGATCAAAATTGGCTCGTCCAGTGTGTTTTACTGTTTCTTAATCTACCGTCCCCCTGGCCTTGCTGGTGCCTTCTTAAGCGATTTCAGTGATTTCCTTACATCAATAATAAAACTGGAGAAGGTTTTAATTCTTGGGGATTTCAATCTGCACATCAATAACAATTCATCCAGCCCAGCAATGGAACTTTTAGCCATGACTGACACTTTTAACCTCAAACAACATGTATCTGGCCCCACCCACAAGAAAGGACATACCCTGGACCTGGTTTTCTCATTGGGCTTACACGTCACAAATGTGTGTGTTGAGGATGTCCACTTGAGTGATCATTGTGGTGTGTTTTTTGACTTATGTGTGCCTCTTGAGCCCAAGCCTGCACCTAGAAGGGCCAAGAGGAGGATCATTACAGAGTCCACAGCCCAGGATTTCCGTGCCCTGTTTAACCCTAGTCTTCTTAATGAGTGTCCTGATGTTGATGAGTTTATCCAGTGCTTTGCCACACACTGCAGCTCTATTCTTGACCAGGTGGCTCCCGTGAAAACTAATGTCACTCGTAAGTGGTCTTGTCCCTGGATAAATGAAAACATCTTAAACCTAAGGAGAACTTGTCGCAAAACTGAGCGTCTTTGGAAATCAACCCAGTTGGAAGTACACAGGTTACATCTTAAAGATCTCATAACCTCATTAAATAAAATGATTAAGGAGGCAAGATCCAGCTACTTCCACAAACTTATAGCCACAAACAAGAAAAACCCCAAAGTAATCTTTGACACAATCCAGTCCATTGTGTCCCCTGCTGTCCCTGCTGCCCCTGTGCTCTGTAAAGCTGACAGCAATGACTTCCTAAACTTCTTCACAGACAAGATCAGGGATATTAAACACAATATCCCACCACCCTCTGGCCGTCTGACCCTATCTGATCCCCCTCTGCAAACCTGGTCCTCTTTCGACCCTGTGACACTGGAGGACATCTCAGCACTTTTATCCAAAACGAAACCCTCCTCCAACTCTGCAGACATCCTCCCCCATAAGCTCCTTGTCGGTGTCTTTGACACTATTGGACCATGGGTCACAAAGTTTTTTAACCTGTCGCTCACAACTGGTTTGTTTCCCAGCTCCTTCAAACAGGCCATCATAGAACCTAAACTAAAGAAAACCACACTGGACCCCACAGACTTCAAAAGCTACAGGCCCATTTCAAAGCTCCCCCTATTGGCCAAAATCCTTGAGAAAGCAGTGTCTAAACAACTTACAGCTTTTCTGGAGACACACCAGATCTATGACACTTTTCAGTCTGGGTTTAGACAACGCCACTCAACAGAAACCGCACTATTAAAAGTGTCTAGTGACATCCTGATGGCGGCTGACTCCGGGAAATCCACGGTCTTGGTCCTGCTAGATCTCTCCTCGGCCTTTGACACAGTGGACCATACCATAATGATTGAGAGACTGAGGGACCTGGTAGGGATGTCAGGTCCTGTGCTAGACTGGTTCTCCTCTTACCTGACCGGCAGAAGCTTCACTGTGTCAATAAACAACTTCCAATCTGACTCAGCGGATCTACTGTGTGGTGTGCCCCAAGGCTCTGTCCTGGGACCAGTCCTATTCTTACTCTATGTCCTCCCACTTGGCCACATTATCCGACAGTACAGTGATGTCTCCTATCATCTATTCGCGGATGACATCCAGATATACTGCTCCTTTAACTCCTCTGAGCCCCACAAACTGAGTTCCTTAATCAACTGCTTGTCAGAGCTGAAGCAGTGGCTAAATGATAACAGCCTCCAGCTGAACTCCAGCAAAACTGAGACCCTCATCATTGCCCCGGATAGTGCAATCCCAGGGATCAAACATCACCTTGGAGACCTGAGTTCCTCGGTAAAGACAAAACTGAGGAATCTGGGTGTCACCTTTGACCAGGACATGTCTTTAGAATTCTACTCCAAACACCTAGTCAAAAACTGTTTCTTCCACCTACGCAACATCTCCAAACTCAGATCTATGGTGTCCACAAATGAGCTCGAGATGATCGTTCACGCTTTCGTATCTTCTCGCTTAGACTACTGCAACAGCCTGTTTACATGCTTAAACAAGAAGGAGCTGGCCCGTCTACAGTTTGTCCAGAACTCTGCTGCCAGGCTCCTGACCCGCACAAACAGGAGAACCCACATCACTCCCATCCTTAAATCTCTCCACTGGCTCCCTGTTCTATATCGTCTTCATTTCAAAATTCTTGTGCTAACTTTCCGGGCCCTACATGGCCAGGCCCCTGCATACATTGCTTCCCTGATCCAGCCCTACAGCTCGACTCGTAGCTTGAGGTCTTCAGGACAGCACCTGCTGATGGTTCCACGGACCTGTTTTAGCACACGCGGTGACAGGTCTTTTAAAGCTGTGGCACCACGTCTATGGAATGACCTGCCTCTACACCTACGGTCCATGGACTCTGTAGAGAGCTTTAAGAAACACCTCAAAACCCTCCTGTTCAAAAAGGCTTTTTAGTCTCCCACCTGACCCAGGACCACCACAGACTGATTACACTCTATGTATTCATCATAACATACTCCATGTGTCACCCCCCCCCAGTCTCTCTATATCTCTATCGCTCTCTCTTTTCTCCTCCTTTACTCTCTCTCTCTCTCTTTAACCCCAACTGGTCAAGGCAGACAGCCATCCTTCAGGAGTCTGGGTCTGCTCGAGGTTTCTGCCCGTTAAAGGGAAGTTTTTCCTCGCCACTGTCACCAATCACAAGTGTTTGCTCCTGAAGGATTCTGTTGGGTCTCTGTAAACTTAATTTGATTCTGATTTGAATTGATAAAGCACTTTGTGACTCTGTCTGTGAAAAGTGCTCTATAAATAAAATTTACTTTACTTTAAAAATTTACTGTTATAATAGATCAGGTTTATCTAGAGCAGCAAAGTTACAGTAATGGTATGAATGTCAGTGTATGGGACGATGTATAAGTGTCCACTCTTTTGGCTGATATGGAACTAAACCAACAAAATCCATGAATATACAAGAGAACAGCCTTGAACAGCTGTCCACTGTAGCGACCACTATGCATGAAAGGGTTAACTTCTTTTTTTATATTAGAAATTGAACCACTGCTGAAACCATCAGTAGATTTCCAACTGAGAGAGCAGCCTGAACATTGAAACCTACTTGTGGAAATACTATAAGGACAACCTTGTCTGTTTATTCTTTATTATGCTGTTGTGATCTGTTGAAGTGCTTTTGCCTGTCCTTGGATGTAACATATTCCATTCATCTTGGTTGGTGTTCTTTTTATGGAAGATCCGATGTACACAGGTGGTTGTTCATTTATAAAGCCTTTGCTGGTAAACTGCATTCATATATGGTCCTCTGGAAAATGCCAAATGCAATCCAATGACCAGCTTCACTACAAGTCTGTCATGTTTTTATTCACCTTGGAAGGACTTTGTGGTGGGAAAATCTGTCAATTGAGAACTCAAGATGCAAAACTGGTCTTTCGTGTGAGTTTATTCCTTCTTGCAGGAAGGACTCCCACCCCCGAACAAGTCGTAGGAGAGAGTAAGTGAGAATGGAGCAGTAAGCAGAAGAAGAAGAAGATAGGACAATGAAAAAAGCAAGATTACAGTCTTAGCTGACAAGTGGTTGGTCAAATGTCATGAGGTAATGAAGGGTTCTGTGGGAGGGATCAGGAGGCCCTTTATATGGAGGAAAACACTGATGGGGTGATCTGGTGCTGCTCATGCATGTCAGCGTGAGATGCTTTGTGTTCTTGATACAAATAGCAGCTACTGTCCTTGACAACAATGTGCTGTGCAATTAGATACAGACGGTGTGGAATGTTCCGTATGTTGTGACTGTGTGAGTGTAACAGGGTCAATTATTTCACTGCAATGTGGGTATGTAGAGGAAATTCTGTATTGTTATAATTACGTAAAATCTGTTATTTTTGTTTACATTTCTTTTGGTTAATACCAGTGCTGGGCAGCGATTAAAATTTTTAATTGCAATTAATCGCGTGGATTTCTGCGATTAATCGCGATTAATCGCATAGTTATATGGGGGGGGGGGGGGAAGGGTTGGCATCAACAGCGTGTATTGCCTTTTAGTGATATTTCAGACCTGAAGTATTCCGGTGATAAAAATAATTCCACATTGCAATGCTTCCAAACAACTTTGGCCTTCTCAACCCCACCATCTGAAGACATTAAAAATGAAAATGTCCATGTAACAGACCGCTATTTTTCTCCATGTTTATGTCCCCATCAGTGTATTTCCGGTTGTGAGTGATTGACAGGAGTCTTAATCCCACTAATAAGTACTAATACTAATAAGACCAATAATATGTGATGTTCAGTTGTTAAAAGCAAGCAAAGGGGGCCCTCTAGTGGTCGGAATAAGTGTCACTAACGTATATTGTGCCCTTTTGGTGTTACCGTAGTCAGTTCGGACATAAAAAGACATGTTTCTTTCACTCTGTATGGCCCCAAAAACGTTTGCCTGTGAGTATTTTATGTTCAGTTGTTGTAAGAATGAATAGTATAAAATATCTCTGATGTGAACCTTTGTTGCTGGATAAAAAGACGATGGAAATTTTAAATTAATCTGTAAATGCTAATCTTTAGCGTGTCTATGGATTTTCCCATTCAAGTTGGCATTGAGCGAATCACATCGTAAATAAGTAAAGGTTAGTTCAAAGGCTGGCATATTATACCTAAACACAACCAATGATTTTACATAAACTTAACATGAGCCTGCATAAAGAATTAGCAACCCATCTCCGACTGCTAGCATAAACGAATGAGCTTAAACATGTTAATAATACATTGTAATAAACACATCCAAAATAACATCATAAACATGTTTCTAACGGCACGTTTGCATATGAAACTATTTAGCAAACAACAGAATGATTGATACATACAGGCGTTGCTTCTGCAGGAGTTAAACAAAGTTTGATTCAGCATTACTCGGAAAGTTTGCTGGCTTTTCTCCTCTCAGCTACACCGGCAGGCGTTTGGTTCTAGTGCGTGTGGAGCGCCAAAATAAGAGCATCAGTTTCAAAATAAGAGTCCGTATGTATAAATGAACTAAGACTTGCTTGAAAGGCAGAACAGCATTAACAAGAGATTTAAAAAAATTGTTGGCGTTATTTAATGAATGCGTGAACGCGGTAATAACACGTTAACTTGCCCAGCCCTAGTTAATACCTGACATTCTGGGCCTCCGAGTCAGTATGTGGAACTTTTAATTTGAGTCTGTTCCCCAACGAGCAATTTACAGTGTGACACTGCGTGCTATAACCAGAGTTTTCGCTCCTTTGCCTCTTCCCTTTTGTTCCAGATTTCTGTGGGAGAGGTAAGCAGCCGTGCAGTTCATGAAAATTTTTGGTTTAGCCTCTGCTAATTTAATTTTTTATATGAACTGGCTAGTTCAAACTGTATGAGGTGCGAATAATGTGCTGAAACACATTTTTGTATTATTTTGGTTTGTGTAGGAGCTTGTTTTACGGGGGTCACTGACCGGAGATTTGTGTTTTATATCGCTTCTGTCTGGTATGTTGTATTTTGTTTTAATAATTTAATGTATTCCCTTTTGTTCCGGATTTCTGTGGGAGAGGAGCTTGTTTTACGGGGGTCGCTGACTGGAGGTTTTTGTGTTTTGTCACTTTTGTCAGGAATGGGAAAAAAAATAAATGGAGACTGCCTCCAAAGACATACATGTGGGTCTCGTCCTTAAAAAAGAACACAACACAGGGTCCGACACCACCGGTTACATGAGTACAGTAAAACCAGAGGAATTATACAAGTGATGCAAGTTAGCCCAGTTAGAAAGGAATTATACTAATGGGTCAGAGAGGAATTGCGTGAGTGATATGTTACCCAGGTGAGATAATTTTGCCATTCCAATGTCTTTGTAGTTCTATGCTCCAGCTAAATGGAACCTTTTTTTTTTTTATTTTTACAAAGTCCTAAGACTGAACACTCTGGACATGCTTGGTGAAGCTAAATCCAAATGACGGTTCTGTTTCAAATGACTGGAGGGTTTTTATCTTTGATCTTTTTTCTTTATCTGTACTTTACTTCTTTTATTAGCATTTTATGACATTGTCACTTCATGTAATTACCCCCAATGATCTAAAAGGTTAAATAAAGAAATGAAAAACAACCCTCATACTAAAAACTAAATATCAGCTACTATCAGTACCAGCTTCTGCAAAAATCAATACAGATTTAAGATTGAGCTGGGGTTTTTTTTTGTTTTTTTTTTTTGCATTGGACGTATCCACAGCTTCACTGTCTAAGTGCTTCTGAGGGTCACTTATTGTTACTAAGGCACTTCCACATCATCCCATCAACCTCTTCACTAGCTCCGTCTGATGATTGCTTTCTTTTTACTGATCTGATGAAAAAAGTGAATTTCCTCTTGAGGATCGATAATGTTCATATGTATCTGTAATAGTACATTCATTCCCTACTGATGGCTGATGTAGGTTGTAATTTGTGAAATACTACAGCTGTTTGCTCATAGAGAGTCATTTTTTAAAGACTTCTTCTGGCAAAAATATCGTTTTCTAAACTTCTGTGGTTGATTTATGAAGATGGAGTCTATTGGAAAATTTGACCAGATGATTTTGGAGTTTATCACTATTCCTCATGAACAATAATGATTATACTGTAATACATGAATGGACCGTCAGTGCCCAGAACATCACATATACCCATTTTCCACCAAAAAGAACCTGGTGCTAGTTTGGTACTGGTGCTAGAGCTGGTGCTTAACTGGTTCCAACCTGGTACCTCCAAAGAACTGGTTTGCTTTTCCATAGGCCAAGAGGCAAGCAGAGCCAAGTCGCACCCATGTCGTTATGTCATTGGAAAACGTGATCACATGACTGCGGGTCTGGTGTGGGAGATGCTCGCTTGGAAGCAAATGCTGCTCTTGTATCTTTACAAGCTAATAGTGCATTCCAGAGGCAAAAACCACAAATATTCACTCTGTGGCACGTGTCTTAAACCTAAATATGTGGGTTTCTACATAACATACTGTACACAGAAACATAATGCAAGGATAGTCTGTTAACAGATCATAAGTGAGGTCAGCAGAGCAGTATTGTTACCAGGTGTTTATGTGAGGCACAGGAAAACACAGACAACATGAACTTTATGCATTTCAAATGGATTTATTCACAGTGAAGTGAAAAAAAAAGGCTCAAAAAAAAAAAAAAAAAAAAAAAAGCTTTAAAATCTTTACAAAGGGGAAGAAAAATCCAGGTGCTGTTGCTGTGAATGTGCTTCCTCCTCCATGGACAACAACTGTAAAGAACAAAACAAAGAAACTGTGCTTTAACTGGACATATGCTCCCCAGTGTGGACAATAACCCTGTCTACTGGAACACGGTCCAGTTAATTACTCGGTTTAGTTCTGCCTTTTATGAACCCACTGAGGAAACATAATTTCGGAGACAACACGGAAATCTTAGCAAACCAGTAGCTAGCGTTTTTTACACCTGTAATGTTTGTAGTTTGCTTTAATCTCTAAAGTTGACTTTTTGTGAGCCATTAACGCAGGGGGTCATGTCATCGATTCTTAGTCTGGTCCCGGTTTAGCCCAGTTCAAAGTTAGTGCTTGCCTGGAACTTTTTGGAACCACTTTTTGGAACCACAGATTTGGCCGGTGGAAACACAAAGAAGCGGTGCTAAGTCAGGCACTGGTTCCAAACCAGCCCTGGAACCAGTTTGGTGAAGAGGTAATAGAGAATAGGATGTTTATAGATTGGCCATCGACCGCAGGGATTTTGTCGTACTCTGCTGCATCTGTCTGTCTGTCAGTGTCCGCATGATTATTCTTCACTAAATCATATGATCTTCATGTTTTGGGCTTAGGTGCAACTCTTGGAGAAGGTCTTTGGGTGTCAAACTTGACCTTCATTTTCAAGGTCAAATCGGGGTTGATGCATCAAATTCAGAGGCCAATGTTGACCTATGTTTTTCAGGTATTTTGGGCTCAGTGCATGGTCATGGGGGCAGATAGAAGAAGCACAGATGAGATGAAGAGGCAGTGATACTGGTAGGAGAGAAGGGGACAACGGGTGGCCAAGGGGTCAGTATGAAGCTTAATGTTTTATTCATTTTTATGTTTTATTTAATGACATCCTGACTGATGCGACACTGTCATTGCTGACTGATTCAGAGATGTGTTCTGGTCCACAGCTGCATCACAGTGACATCTATAAATATAACGTTCACAAATCAGTTTTAAGGATGTTCAGTTCTTTGACAAAGAGCTAAAGTCCTGCTCCATGGCAAATTATTTTGAAAAACAGACGTGTATTATTGTATTATTAGGCAATGGAGATACAGTTTTTGAGCCTAGTAAATTTACATGGAGAAGAAAAAAAATTAAACAAGTTTTAGCCATAATTAATATTATTAATAATAACTAGAAAAGCACTTGGAGAGTGCAGACCGCCAAGGCAGATCAGTGCCCCCCGATCGCCACCAAAATGTAATCATTTGTCCCTTATGCCAGTATCAACATTTCCTGAAAATTTCATCAAAATCCTTCCATAACTTTGAGTTATCTTGCCAACAGACAGACAAACCCCAATGAAAACATAACCATAGATTTCAATATCGCTTTTCAAGGCACCCAAAGCGCTTTACATTATTGACCCATTATTCATTTGCTCTCACATTCTCCCTCTGGTGGTGGTAAACTACGTTTGTATCCACAGCTGCCCTGGGGCAGACTGACAGAAACGTGGCTGCTATATCAAACATCCCCTCTGACCACCACCAAACATTCATACACCAATGTGAGTGACACTGGAGGTAAGGTGGGTGAAGTGTCTTGCCCAAGGACACAACAGCACATGACTAGGACAGAGCGGGATTCAAACCGCCAACCCTTCGGTTATTGGATGACCCACTCTACCCCTGAGCCATGGCCGCCCCAAATTGATCTGATGCTTACATTTTTATAACATAATCCTCATCCTGAGTCCAGGAGTTCACATCTTCATTTACTGAATTTGTTCCTAACTGTATTTAGTTCATTTCTGTGTGAATATGTTCACTTCCTGGACTAATGACGTAAGTCTGAGCTCTCATTGGAGGATTAAAGATTCACCCCAGGTCATTCATTTCCACACCCTGGGGTCAATCAGAGCTATTTTTGTTTTCTTGTCTTAATATGATCGGATTATTTTCATTGGGTTGCCATGTCATCTAAGGTACAGATATGAGTAAGACACCTATGCTTTCAGGTAGAATGGCATCCAGAATGAGCATGATAATATAGGGCTGCATCTGAACTGCTGAGTGTCAGTTGTGATCAAGAGATTCCATTCCCATGATGTTCAGGAGGCTTTCACTCTTTGTTTGGGGGAAAAAAAAAAAAAAAAAAAACTCTTCTCCCTGTCTTTTTTATCACCAACCACCACTGAATAAATTGACGCCCTGATCTAGTATGCATTTCCAGATGCAGCACTCTACAGACCCTGTTAGGAACATTTAATTTACTAACAATTCTGAAGCTATTTATTCTATCATCATCAGACTGAGTCTTCCTCTCAGTCTCAGTCCATTTGTTTCTGATTTCCAGGATCCGTTACCGCAGACTGAAAGGCCTGTGGATGCAGTTGGACAGACCTATAACCAATGTTGAGAATAAAATTCACTAAATGCTGTCAAAAATGTGGGACCTCATTCTGTCAGTTAAGCTCTAATATTTGGCTCTTCACAATTAGCATGTTTCTTTTTAAGATTAATTCATTTATTTTTTCTTAAAACCCACTGATGTGAGTTTCAGTGATGGTTTTGACAGCATCAGATGAAACAGATGAAAACGTGTTTTAACAATTATTACACAGTTGTAGTAATGGTCACTTCTATTGCAATGAATTCTGTTGCAATTTTAACTTAAAGTCGAAATTGGCTTTTGAGGCATCACAGCAAAGACAGTAGTATAAGGAAATAAACAAAGAGTTAGTTTTGTATTTATTTTGGTGGACCACCACTGCCTTAGATATTATTTTCTGTTTTATGAGGATGCATTACATGACTGTGCAGAATCCTATAATTTGAGACAATGCACAGATGAAGTAAAGACGAGGCCAAACCCTGCCATGGTGAGAGGGTTATAGAGATAAACTGACGTCACTGTGTCAAATCTCAATTAAATTAGGAAGTTTCGTCAGTGTTTACTCACATATTACCTTGTCTTTTTCATCCATTGCTGTATTTATCTTCTCTCTCTGCTATTTTAGAAAAGAAGATATAAACCCTGCAAAGTTCAAACGTGTTGACTTGGTCAAGGTTTTTATTTGTTTTTCTAAAATTACCTTAGTCAACCAGTTGATATGAATAATGCTTGTTACAACCCAGCTCCACTAGGGGAAGAGCAAGTAATGGAAGTAACTAAAACCAGGTGGAAAAATGGCGGCTTGGGTAAAGTACAATTTTATTGCAGCTCTCAGAGTAATTACAAATCAATTATTTTGAACAGAGCAGGTACTGCCAACAAAAAGGGTATAAGCTCATTTTCCTAGGGCTAGTGGAGGAGCCCAAAAGAATTCAGAATTAAAAAAAAAAAAAAAGAACCACTTCTAGTTATCAAAACACGGGGTGGGGGTGGGGTGTGTCTGATGGCTAACTAGAGTAAGGAAAACGCCTAAATAAAACAAAAAGGCTACTTCTACTCTGGAAGGCCACTCCAACCAAAGTTATAAACAACATTTTAAAGTTTAAAGGGAGCCAAAAGGGCAAACAAAAAGCACTAGCTCACACTGGCTAACAGTGGGCAAAAGACTAACCAAAAAAAGACAATGGGTTCAATTAAAGGTGGTTTCACAAAGACCACAAACAAAAGGTGCAATTCACAGCAGCTGGTGGATCCACTCAGGTCCTGCAACAGATCAAAGCTAAGCAATTAACACAAGGCAAATACTTAGAAAGTTATGTTTAACAAAACACAGAGCAAGCAGAATTCACAAGGGAGCGATATGCAACACAACCACACACAAAAAACATCTGAGACAAACTGAGCAAAACACACACTGCAGCCCAGAGCAGTCAGCTGGAGCTGGTTAAATATGATCAGCTGGTGGGCGGGGCTCAGGCAATTGTCAGCATCATCCAATCAGAGAGCTCCACATTGGTATGCAGAGGAAGGAGGTCTGGAAGGGCAGTCCTGGCCTTTCACAGTAAAAACACACATTATTAACACACAAACAGAGGGAGATGAGGCAGTACAGCCCACAGGGGGAACATGCTAGTACAGGGGTGGCCAACCCTGGTCCTGGAGAGCCACTATCCAGCATGTTTTAGATGTTTCCCTCTTCCAACACACCTGATGGTCATTATCAGACTTCTGCAGAGCTTGATAGGCTTATCATTTGAATCAGGTGTATTGGAAGAGGGATACATCTGAAACATGCAGGGTAGTGGCTCTCCAGGACCAGGGTTGGCCACCCCTGTGCTACACTAAAAAAAAAAAAAAAAAAAAAAAAAAAAAAATCTGTACTTTAACAGAATTTTCACTGTTTATTTTACAGATTTTTCCTGTATTTTTAAGATACAGGAAAATATCAACTAAATGACAAAAATAGACTGTGATTTTACACGTCAAATGTAAAATAGCATGAAAAAACTGCAACTGTGAATAACCATAAAATTTCCATGTTTTAGAAGAAATTTGGTCTTTTTCCTCACAGAAAAATACAATTAAAATACATTTGCAAATACATCGTAATTTCACAAATATTTCTTTTCTGTTTATGAGATTTAACTGTTCATTTAAAGTTAATACTGTAAGAAAAAAAAGTAAAATGAGATGAAATTACTGACAAATAACTGTAAAAGAAGTATTTGTTCTGTTAGTTTAACAAGACTTGTTTGTTAATTGACAAATATCTTGTGGGAGGTTTCACAACAAAAATGTTGAATCATTTTTTTTTTGTGAACGTATAACATGTATAAGCACTGATAAACTGTCAAATTACAGTTTTTATCAGTGGATTGTACAACTTAGTCTTATTAAAAATTATATATATACACACACACACACACACACACATATATATATATATATATATATATATATATATATATATATATATATATATATATACACACACACACACACACACACACACACATATGTATATATATATATATATATATATATATATATATATATATATATATATATATATATACACATACAGGGTGGGGAAACAAAATTTACAATGAACATTTAGTTGTTTTTTCTCAGCAGGCACTACGTCAATTGTTTTGAAACCAAACCTATATTGATGTCATAATCATACCTAACACTATTATCCATACCTTTTCAGAAACTTTTGCCCATATGAGTAATCAGGAAAGCAAACGTCAAAGAGTGTGTGATTTGCTGAATGCCCTCGTCACACCAAAGGAGATTTCAAAAATAGTTGGAGTGTCCATAAAGACTGTTTATAATGGAAAGAAGAGAATGACTATGAGCAAAACTATTACGAGAAAGTCTGGAAGATACTATTAAAGAAGAATGGGAGAAATTGTCACCCCAATATTTGAGGAACACTTGCGCAAGTTTCAGGAAGCGTGTGAAGGCAGTTATTGAGAAAGAAAGAGGACACATAGAATAAAAACATTTTCTATTATGTCAATTTTCTTGTGGCAAATAAATTCTCATGACTTTCAATAAACTAATTGGTCACTGTCTTTCAGTCTCTGCCTCAAAATATTGTAAATTTTGCTTCCCCACCCTGTATATATATACATATATATATATATATATATGTGTGTGTGTGTGTGTGTGTGTGTGTGTGTGTATATGATAGGTAATTTGATTGTTTTAATACATGTAAATATTCTTTATTAAACATTAAAAGTTAAAAAAAAAAAAAAAAAAAAAAAGCAAAATCTCATGTAAAGTTAGGGCAAAAAACTATATTTCAATTATGGAAAATTACTGTATTTTTTATGAGATGGTTAATTTCCGTTATTTTACAATATCTTTTTGGCACCCCTGCTGCCGGAATATTACTGTTTTTTTTACGAGTTTTTTTTTTTTTTTTTTTTACAGTGTAGTACTTCATTTAGACCAGGGGTGTCCAACTCTGGTCCTCGAGGGCTGGTATCCTACAGGTTTTAGATGTTTCCCTCTTCCATCACACCTGGAAGCCATTATATCATTATCAGGCTTCTGCTGAGCTTGATGATGAATTGATCATTAATTAAACCAGGCGTGCTGGAAGAGGGAAATGCCCAAAACATGCAGGATACCAGCCCTCGAGGATCGGGTTTGGACACCCCTAATTTAGACAATATCTATTCTTCAAAACTAGAGATTAAGCCATAAAAGCCTGGTTATTTTGACTGCATTTACTAGTTCTAAAATTCTAATTTGACTTATCAAATAATGAACAAACTCATTTCAGCAATTGTTCAAATTAACATTACAGAGAGAGCGATAAAGAACAGAGTAAAAAGGGTCTATTCAGAGCAGAATTTCCTCACTAAGACAAGTGTTTTCCACAACAGACATTTATCTCTGTGTTTAAACCTCTTTTCAACACAAATGCTGTTTTTAACACCGTTCAAAGTAAACATTTTGAACGTGCACTGAAACATAGATTATATCAGTATATAAGTCAGTTGACTGTGGTCAGCACGGACACCTGTTTTGATTAAATCTATTGAATATGAAGAATACTCTGTAAAGACTTGACAATAAGTTTGTTTCTTCATTGTTTCTCAGCTTCATGACTAAAACCTCAGCATTTGTTGTCGCTGGTATCATC
Organism: Sphaeramia orbicularis; assembly: GCF_902148855.1. Classification (NCBI taxonomy): domain Eukaryota; kingdom Metazoa; phylum Chordata; class Actinopteri; order Kurtiformes; family Apogonidae; genus Sphaeramia; species Sphaeramia orbicularis. Next base: position 54,999,197 of record NC_043968.1, read on the forward strand.
AGAACGTCCACAGTGTCCAACACAAACTATGGTTACACTGTTTCTAAAGGGAAAAGTTGTACAATCAAACCAATCATGAATATCTGCCTCCAATGTAACGAAGAATAGGTGAACAAGTATATTATTTAATTTTTAAACACTTTAACCCATTCTCGAACTTTGCAGAACATATGCAGAAACAGACATAAACATGAGTTGTGTGTCTCTGTGAGTAAAACATAACCCCCCCACACACACACACACACACACACACACACACACACACACACACACACACACTTCTGCTAGATATTAAAATTGGTCAAATCATGAAGAAGCCAACTATTATGCAATTTTTACCAACCAACAAATAGATGCTTATCCTTAAATGAAGCCCTTTTGCAAAACATGGAGGTGGAGGAGACCAAACATTAGTGTAACAGGCTGAACAGGACAAACCTCCATTACCTGTGGCATGTGGACCAGGTGAACCATCTGCTTTGGGTTCATTCTGGAGACCTGGGGCCTCATGTATAAAGTGTGCGTACGCACAAAAACCTGGCGTACACCCTTTTCCACGCTCACGTTCAGATGTATAAAGAGTGAAGTGACCGTGGAAATGTGCGGTCCTTCACGCCAACTCCACAGCTGGCGTACGCACGTTTCTAGTGCTTTGGAACCATTGGCGACACTTAGAGGTGACACTGAGAAACTGTTAATAATGTGAAAAAGGTCATTCCTCCGATTGATGGGCACATCGGAGATACACAGAAGAACAATGAACACACCGGCACATCATCCTGCTGTCAGAGCAGCACATCAACCACCAGAACCAGAACCAATTAGACCCTGTATCCATCAATGCCAATCCTGCCCGGATGGACATTCAGCAACAGCAAAGAGACAAGGACATAAAATTCATTGGTTGATAAATATAGTGTACATGTCTGTGAGAACATTTATTAGTTGGTCCAGTCGCTCATTGACTCCGCCGATTGTCCTCATGATGTCCTCTTGTGACTCGGGTCAGCTCGGACCCATGCTAGTCGGACGGGCATCAGCAGTGTGCTGTGGCGGACGGGAGGACCGGCTAATGCTGGGGAGTCAAAAGGAAGCCTCTGTGACAGGAGGATGACACTGCGTCTGACCAACTACTGTCTCATTGTTGGAAAATAATAAATTGAGTGATTAAAAATGAGTCAAAGTCTATGATTTCCTCTTTGATATCCTGACATGATTACGCATGAATCTTTATTTAGTTTGGCTGTGATCAGACTGTTGTATGACCCGTAGAATGAACTAATGTGTGACTTACACTAATACTAAATATATTTTTATCTTGGGGGTGATCCGCATCAGCCCTGTAAGAAAAGTGTCACAATATCGGCGACTCTTTCCTCAAACGGTCTCAGTTCGTCTCTTTTGTCCTTCTGCCTGTTTCGGCCTCCGCTTCGCGTCCACCTTGACGTCATCGTCTGATCACGCAGACAGGGGAATCCCAGAGGGAATCCCACCTGCAGACCCCGTTTATGCTGATTTGCATATTTAAATGTGGGCGTGGAGAGGGAGGAGTCAGGTACTTCAACATATGCGCTCAATTCCACGCTGATTGGGATGTATAAAGGAAATGTACTTGGATTCGGGCGCATGCACAGTTTTATACATCTGGATTTTTTTGTGCGTTCGGACTTTTCTGGATTTTGGCGTACACCAGGTTTCAGTATGAAATCCACGCAAGTCTTTGTACATGAGGCCCCTGGTTCCTTCTGGATCTCACTCCAGGTGACTTAATGATCTGTTGAAAGTTATCCAATCACATTAAGATAAGAAAATACAAACAACTCAGATCGGTTCCAGGGTGTGGAACTTGGCAACCTGGTGTGAATTTTTAATATGGATCGGGGGGTGGGGGGCCGGGGGGTGGATTGCCAGTTACTGTGGCCTGGTTCCACTCCGCCAATCCCTGGTCAGACCTGGCCCATTAACGTCCCCCTCTGGAACACAGTGACAGACCGTTCTGCGCAGACTCGTTCAGCAGATCCAGACACAGAATGGCATTAAGTCACAGTCAACCATCATATTCAGTCCTGTGTAGAAGTCTTATGTTGCCTTCACATGCTACCGGAAATAGTAACATTCACAAACCGTCAAGTTCAGTCCTGCATAGCAGTCTAATGCTGCCTTCACAGACTGCTCTGTGCAGACTCAGATCACATGGACCGGAGTTCAGCAGATCTGGACACAGGACAGTGAGTCGCAATAAACCGTCATGTTCAGTCCTGTGTAAAAGTCTATAGTCCAGGTCAAAGTCAATACAAAACAAGAGGGCCATTCTATTTTTTCATAATCTGTGTGTGACACCAGTAAGTTTAGCTCAGCTCCCCCATTTTATCAACTCTACTGCTTCTGGAACCTGTGGATTCCCCCGGGTCAATGCGTTAGTAACTATTATATCATAGAAATAATTGCATTTTTTATTTATTTATTTATTTAAATTCATGTTTAAATAGTTATTTGTGTAATTTTAAGTGAGGCAGCATCCCAACATGTGCCCCCTATGGACCAGATACAGCACTGCATGTAGTCATCCAACAGAAGAAAATATCATCAGTGTCAATGGAATGAAATACTCCAGCCAGGAAGTATTGGGAAGTACAGCATCTTTTTCTATTCTATTCTATTCTATTCTATTCTATTCTATTCTATTCTATTCTATTCTATTCTATTCTATTCTATTCTATTCTAGTCTATTCTAGTCTAGTCTAGTCTAGTCTAGTCTAGTCTTTGTTCTATTGTGTACAGAGTGCAAAATGCAAAATGAAGGGTAAGAGGACAGATTTTTTTAGAAAAATGAGGAAGGAAGTTACTGTTTAGAAAATAGTGACGATTGTGTGGACAAAAGCTAATAATGCATATTATCACTTGATAGGGTGAAAAAAAAAATTGCTAATGTTTGGGCTGTGCAATTTGTTATAGGAGGAGCATTCTGTTGTTCAGGGGCTCCTCCTCACATGGGACTGGTAAGTGTTCCCACATCACAGGTAGATAGATGCCTATCATTGTATCAGACTATCCTGGATCCACCCGGTTGCAGATAAACGGTTGTGATTATGAAACTCAGTGCCAGATTGGCTCTGCTCATCAGTCAGAGAAACCTCAGCCTTGTCTCTACGATTATTTCCCATTTAACTAGTTACAACAGACCACAGTGGCAAAACCCCTTTAAGTGCACTGAAAACTGGAGGTTTTAGGCTGAATCCCATTTCACCTCTTGGCCCTCCCCTTTACCCCTACCCCTCCATTTTGCGCGTACACATGAAGGGGTAGTGTTGTCCCGATTCTCAATTAGATAGAGGGGAAGGGCTAAGGCGACATGGAGATTTTCCAGGACCACACAACGAACAGAGGGGTAGGAGAAATTTCCCATAATTCCGTTCGAATCGTTGGCAAGATGGAGGTAAACACAGCCAAAAAGTGCAGCAGTGTGATGACAGAAACACACAAATGTACGTATTTTCTTTGTAAACAACTTAATCATTTGATCGACTGTTTAATGCCATTTCAATGTGTTATACAGGGTGGGGAAGCAAAATTTACAATGAACATTTAGTTGTTTTTTCTCAGCAGGTACTACGTCAATTGTTTTGAAACCAAACATATATTGATGTCATAATCATACCTAACACTATTATCCATACCTTTTCAGAAACTTTTGCCCATATGAGTAATCAGGAAAGCAAACGTCAAAGAGTGTGTGATTTGCTGAATGCACTCGTCACACCAAAGGAGATTTCAAAAATAGTTGGAGTGTCCATAAAGACTGTTTATAATGGAAAGAAGAGAATGACTATGAGCAAAACTATTACGAGAAAGTCTGGAAGTGGAGGAAACAACAAAAAACGTACCAAAGCTTTTATTAAAGCTCTCAAATCCAAAATCCTAAAGGATCCAACCAAATCCATGAGAAAAATGGCAATTGAACTTGAGGTAGACAACAAGACCGTTAGAAATGCAGTAAAATATGATTTGAAGATTTAAATTCTGATGACTTTCAATAAACTAATTGGTCATACACTGTCTTTCAATCCCTGCCTCAAAATATTGTAAATTTTGCTTCCCCACCCTGTAGATCACATTTCTGCGGTTTATAGTTGATAGATGCAAAAAGATGACCAAAGCCCATGGAACAGAGGTGGTTACGGCTGCTGACGGTGTGGTGAATACTTTTGGAAATAAAGTTTTTGCATCTGTTTATAGTGGCATCAATGTCTGCTGATGACGTAACAGGTCGCGAAGGGTTGTTCCATTTCGTAGGGGAATGTTTCAACCCCTACCCCTTGCAGCTCCGTTTCAAGGGGTAGTGCCAAGTGCAAGGGCCAAGGGGGAGGGGTAAGGGGTGAATTGGGGTTGGGCCTTACTGTATATCTCTGTTTGGATGAGAAGGGGATTGGACTTTTGATAGATGTTTGGAAGAAGCCAGGATGACGTTTGTAAAAGATATGAAGAGGCTCGAGCTCAAAATGACAAGGGACACTGAAGAAGAGGAAGACGACGTGAGCGGGTGAGCCATGTAGTAACGGGGAAAGAGGAGTTTGTGAAAATACCGCAGGGAACGCCGGGCAGATGGGCCATCTGGACCTCTGAGCTGACAGCTTGACATGTTCTGACTGCAGCGAACGTGGAGCACATTCGCTAAGCAAGGCCCCCTCTTGAGAGAGGCAACACATTACACAAGAAACGTAATTAGAGGGCTGGTGGGGCCTGCAGTGAGTGTCACCGTGAACAGAACGGTCGAACAGAGATCAATGTTCTGCTCTCTAAATTAATGAGGCTAATGTTGATGTGACAGCCTCGTCAACTCAAATCTGCGGGGAATAGGACAGATTTCATGGGGTGTGAATGTAGATGTGGAACAGAGCTTATTAATTTACAGCGAACCGCCAAGAGGAACAAGGAAACCAGGCAAAAAAGAAAAAAAAAAAAAAGCACAAAAAGTGATTGATGAATGTTTAATTTGACCAATTCATATTGCTCACCAATATTTTCATTATAAAACATACTGTTGAAAGTGAACAAAGAATACAGCTGCTTACTAAATACCAACAAATTCAGGGGGAAAGCAGAAATTTACATTAGAAAATTACCATTTTCCGGTGTAGAAAGAGTTGGGAGGGGCGGGTAAAACAAACAATTCACAACTTAATGCGTCGCAAATATAATTAAGAACTCATAACAGATGAAACACAAGCACACACAGATCTGCAGTCTCAAAACAGGGAGGTGGGCGGATTATTTCAAGGAGGGTGAAGCATGGATTTAACCAAAGTTATCAAATGTAAGCAGTGCTTGAAGTTGCTCAGACAGGGCTCTTCTCAATGAAAAATATCTTTGCAGGATCACTTGTTCACAAAGACGTATACACATTACACACATGAAAAAAATACAAAAAAACAAATTAAGCTGACTTGATACCAGAGCACTGCTAGACATGAGAGAAGTTGAGGCTAGTTTTGATTTTTCTTTTAACAGAGTAAATCCTGGATCAGTTACAGTGTGTATAGGGCGAGCCAAAAGCCAAAAAAGGACCCATTTGGCTCTTTGGTATTTGGTGTTGAAAATGGCAGAAACACATACCCTTAATGTACAACATTAACAACATTATAATTTCAGAAAATTACATTTGATCCCCTTTTAGGAACTGGATATTTTTTCCCATCTTTTGCTTCTGAATGCCCTCCTGTTCTCCGAATCAAACTAGATAGTCAAGGCTTGATTGCAATTAGAAACAACTTACAAAAGAATCTGAAAAAGAGGCAAACAGACAAATAATAATAAAAAAAAAAGAAGCACAAAAAAAAATCTTCACCGAAAGTCGGTTCCGAGAGGATAGTTTCTGTCTTCAGGCAAATTTTCACAGGCAGGCTTCATGTAATTTTCCAGTCGACGGAGCTGATTCCTCTTCATTGACAGATATGCACAAAACCTTAACTCGCTCCTTAAATCTTTCCACTCCGCTGAGGCACATTTACACCATGCTAGCCTTTTTGATTAGTCTTCCATTAAAAAAAAAAAAAAAACTCAAAGATGATAAGGTGATGCTTCATATGGAATCGAAATATGCAAACCCACTTTAAATTATACACAGCTTTGTTTGCGGAGCGGTCAGAGCTACTTCATTAAACATTCATTGCTCAGTTAACACTGTTTAAAGCCTCTTGAATTCGTACAGTCTTCTGCCTGTATAATGTTGTTGTCCTCATGGAGACAATAAGCTATTAGCGTCCGTGAGCTCCAGTTTTGGATATAATTATTATTATTCATAAGTGTTCATGAGTCTTCTCTCCAAGGCTCTGCTGTTCACCATAGGACTACGATCCCACAGCTGCGTCAGGATTTATGAAGTGATAAAGCAGGATGAAATCACGGCAAAGCTGATGATCGAAGACCACAGGCCAAAAAAAAAAGACATTATAAAACCTTCCAATGCAAAAGACAGTATAGTCTCGTATTTATCTTGGTCCGTAGTTGGTTGCCCCGTCCCCCATCCCCCCCTCCCCCCCGACGTGGTTTAGATGTATTCTTGAAGGTGAAATGTGGATCCTGATGGTTTTTCTGCATATGTCGCTCTATCCTGGGTTCCTGTCTCGTCACCATCCATTGCAGTTCCTTTTTTTTTTCCCTTTTAAGCTAATGGATAGTAGGCATGTCTCCCAGCCAGGCACCAGGTAGGGGGCGTGGACACGTGTACTCGTTCTGCAACGGAAGAAAGAAAAAGACAATAAAGTTAAAAGACCATTTAACAGCTGGTCTGTGCCAGTTACAGAGGTGGTGGTTACAATGTAAAGTTAATTACAGTGCCCAGTGATTTGATAACAGAACAATGGGGCTGTGACAGTGCCAGCAAAGCAAATTAGGGTAAGCAATTAAGCAGATGATGAAATCCCATGTGCTTCGAGAGTTTAGGAGGCTGAGGTGGAGTGACTTCTCTAATGTCTGAGATTAGACAAAGCCCAGTGTGCAGAACTCTTACAAGTGTTCATTTAGTAAATGTTAATTAAAACTGAAATAATTAAAAACTTCAATTGAATCTGCCCACCTAAACACTGTATGTCATGCATTGTTTTGTAACTATTGATATTGCAATTAGGGATCTTATGAAGCACAGATTTGCATACGAATAACAGATTTAGTGCCAAAAGCCAGTGTCGGTACATATTAAGAGCTGGTGCTTTTTAAACTATTTTCCTGGTTTTAGTTTTTCTGATTACAATAGAGTGTGAAAACATTTCTGGCATTCATTTGAGAACTGATTTGAAATGGTAATATTGGAGGGCTTTAAAGTAACTGTCTTTAATAGGAGTTCATTTCCATATTTAAACATGGACCACAGAGACTGACTGAAAGAGATGGAGCTTTCATTAGTGGAGTGAGAGGTAAATATTTTGCATTCACAGTGAAAAGTCCCAAAAGCAGCGTTTCATTGGACTAGCTTTAGCGTTAGTATGTTCACAATGACATGCTTTATGACACCAGATGATTACGCAGCGTCACAGTACAGGTCATATGTGTTTCTGTCCATGGTTGTAGTGGTTTTGGTCCTAGATCTTATATTGATGATGGAGAGTCAGGCTGCTGTGTGATTGTTCTGCATCACATCCTAAAGATTCTCCTTGTGGTTTAGGTCCATTTGGATGTTCAGAGACCCCCAACACTGTCACCGTCCACACCACTGATTCCCCAGAAGAAAAAAAAAAAACATGTAGGCATTCTTTTTTAAGTGTAGTTATTGCAAAAAAAAAGGTCACTTTTACTTCAATTTTCTCTTTTTTGATGGAATCACCTTCAACTTTATGCTTTCGTGAGACACTTCTTAATGAATGTGCGAACACTGATTGATTTACCGGTAAAACCCATTGAACAGGGTTGTGGACACTAGTTTTTATCTTCAGTTCATCATAACTTTCTGAAAAACTCACTTTTTTCATCAATTATTTCTGTTTTGCTATGAAAACTTTTGAATCAGTAAAGAATCAGTAAATTAAATATAGATCGGCACCTGCTTTTCACACAAAAAATGTAAAATTCAGATGTTTATATGTATTATAATAAATGTTGGAAAATCACTTAGGAAAGGTTAAATGGACAGAATAATTAATTTCACAAAGATATTTAAAGTTCTAGAAATGAGAAGCTACTTGCTACATCAGGGTTAAACACCTAGTTGCAGCTTGAATATATTAATCACTGCCATAAATGTCCAATGGAAGGCTTTTAAGTATTGATAATAATACATTAAAATCCTATGTATTGAATGAATGCTGCTTTCACACAATACAGTTAACTAAAGGTGAAGCGAAGCATCATCCTGAATGCATATTTACACTTCCTATTGAGGCATAAGCTTTAAGTATATATGTAATCAAGCACCAGCCACTTTCACCTTCATCCTTGTTCCACAGTATCTACTGAGAGTAAATGCAGTGAAAACCTGTGAATGTACAGTTTATTCATAGAACATGTTGTGCATGTTTTTTGCCTTACAGATAATAATTTTCATAAATGATGCCAGAAAGTGAATAATGTGAAGAAAACAAATTTGTTTACATGTATGTATTTATCAGGGACAGTACACAAAAACATTAGACTCAAACTAAAGATGTTCTTTTCTGTGCTAGACTGTAACTCTCAAGGTAACTTCCATAGAAATATGGACATACAGGTGGGAAATTTACAGAATTCATTTAATAAATCAAGAATTTCTTTAAAACTCATGAAAAAAGATGACATTCACACTCAGCAGAAGTTTAAAATGCAACTTGTTTTTCTTAGAATACATTTATTCATTTTGATATTTATTAGTATACAATCATGTTGCATAGATTTTTACCACAGACTAAAGTATTACAGCCCAGGCTAATTTGTAATACCAGTTCATAGCTGCAAGTAATGCACAGTAATGCACAATAAATACACTTCTGTACTTTGATTTTTTTTTTTTTTTTTTACATTAATAAAGCCTTACATCCCTAGGGGTATTTTTGTGGTGACTTCAATTTTTTTTTTTTTTTTTTCTATACAGTTCACCTTGATTTATTGAATTATCACCAATTGTTGTTATGATATCCTATGCATTTTTCATATTTCAGTGAAAATCTGCTTTTTTCCTAATTTTAATTCATTGATCATGTAGATGTTCATAAAAGCTCAGAATAAATTCAAGGTTATTATATGTATCGGCTAAAATTTACTTAGGGGGTCAAATGAGTGGCCATTTATGTCAAAAAAAAAAGGTTGTAAGAAATGCATAGAACTGTGTTGAAATAATGCTAATACATTTGTGCACAGACTACTGATATTATTTGACAGTGGAAGCTCTATTTTCAGAAATATTGGATTGTGAATAGCACGTGTATGTGAAAACTTTTGCTGGTGGACGGATGTGACATTACCCATGATGATCTGGTCAGTGCCAGTAGTTTATTAGTAATAAACTTATATACTTACTGTTGCTAATTCTCCTCTTATTCATAAATGTTAGTATTGTGGATCTAAAACAATAACAGCTGACACAAAAACACAAAATGTGTCAGTGGACGGATGTGACATGGTTGTTACGGATCCCATCATACTGATGCTCGGCAGCCATGTCACCGTTTCCACAAATGATCCCTGTGCAAAAACTAGCATCGTAATTATTGATTGTATAGTTTATCATCATACTAAAGAGTAAATAACAATATAGAATTGTTATTTCTTTATAAAAATGCTTATTATTAGAAAAGTGTTGATTTAAAAAGTGACGTGTGACATTCTAAATGTATGTATTGGCGTAACATAAGCAGGATGGATCAGCACCATACTCCATATTGCAACCTGTAAAAATAAAACATGTGATATGTAGTATATAATCTAGTAAGAAAAATTGGGGAATCTAAAAGAATAGAATATTTCTTTTTCAGGTATGTTCAATTAAAATATAACTTGGCCATTTGTGACATGAAAATACAGCATTAACTGTGATGAAACTAGACATTTTTGAGCTGAAAACATAGTTCATATGACCATCAACATGTTGCAACAGAACTGAAATCCTGTAAATTTGCATAACTTGCATTTACCAACACAAAGTTCCTTTGGGGATTCACTTATATTGATTTCTTATGCACAAAGACATAAATAAGACCTCTAAGCAAATTTTAGCTGATATACGAAAAAAGAAAACTGAAGAAAAACTGACTTTTTCAGTCAGGTATACACACAAAATATACACAAAATAGATCTTTGAATTTTTCAGTTGAATATTCAAAAGAAAGTGTCAACACTGTCTGTTACTGTTAAATCCAAAAGGGGACACATCAAGATTCCATTTTATGCCAAACTTTGTACACTGGGAATATACCCTGAGGATTTTACCCATACTAAGAAACAAACTAAAGTGTTGGATTTGGGACTGTTGCATGCCAGGAGAGCTATTACCTTGAACAGGAAGAGCATGGAAGCTCCCTCTATATAACAAAAATAAAAGAACTATCAGAGTGCATTGGACTGGAAAGACTGACTTATATTACCAAAGGAAAACTGGAGGAATTTGGACAAAAATAAGAGCCACATACAGGGTGCAATTTGTCAAAAAAACAAAAAACAAAAAAAAAAAACAGAGGTGGATGTTTTTTTGTTTGTTTGTTTGTTTTTTGTCGGGCGGGGGGGGGGGGGGGGGGGTGTCAGCAGTTATGTACATGTGGGTGGGGTCCACAACTAACAGAACTAACGCTGGCGTGAAACGAAAGCAAAATTTCACATTCTTTCAACGTCCAACTCCCAGGTTCTCTTCCTCTATTAAACAGCAGATCTTACATGAAATTTTCACAACTTCTAACCTGTATCCACCAAACATTCCATGAATTCGTCACATTTAACCCCCCCCTTTATGGCACCCCAGTGCATGGGGACGTTCACGAATTCTGAGACTGCCGACAGTTCGGTTCAGGTGAACGTTAGTGCCACTAATGTAGGATATAGGTGGAAGAAAACTGTCACAACCTGCCTGTTATTACCATTGGTTGGTTGTCCCCCCGAGGATGAAATTCTTAGAGCAGAAGAAGGGATGTAAAGACCAGAGGGGGGGGGGTTGATTCCCCCCATCCCCTCCAACAAATCGCACCCTGGCCATATATGATCATTATAACATTATCTAGAAAGTAGGGGAAGGACATCCAAATTATTATTGTTTTATTGTTTATTGTTATTACTGTTGTGTTTTAATTTTATTTTTCCATATATGTTTATAAGAAAATATGTATGTGTGTGTTATATAAGCATGTATGTGTGTGTGTGTGTAATCATTTGTTCCTTGTGCCAGTATCAACATTTCCTGAAAATTTCGTTAAAATATGTCCATAACTTTTTGAGTTATCTTGCTAACAGACAAACAAACAAACAAACAGGTAATTAAAGCCATCCTCATTAAATTTGGTTAAAGAAGCCCAAATTCAGCCATACAAATGTATACAGAATGCCGGCTGAAGATATACATACAGTCGTGGAAAAAATTATTAGACCACCCTTGTTTTCTTCAATTTCTTGTTCATTTTAATGCCTGGTACAACTAAAGGTACATTTGTTTGGACAAATATAATGATAACAACAAAAATATCTCATAAGAGTTTCATTTAAGAGCTGATATTTATTCATTTTCCATGTTTTCTTGATAATAACCAAAATCACTTCAGTTCTTGCATCAGTAGCTATGGCATTGTACTGACAAAAACAGTGCTTTTAGGCATTCGGTGTTTTCTTTTCTGTCTGTTTTAGTCACATGATACACACAGGAGTTAGTACTTGATTGCATAACCATTGTTTTTGATGACTTTTGATGGTCTAATAATTTATTCCGTGACTGTAAGTGCATAATGGACCTGGTGAATTTCAGTTCAGTCAGAAGAAGAATAAAAATAGTTGGTTTCAGATGTAGAGCCTGTGACAAAGTGCAGGGAAATAAAATGTGCCTCCTCCGTGTTGTTATTTTATAACTTAATACAAGTGCAGATTACATCTCTCGGCCACTTGTGCATGAACACCGGTGTCTGAAACAGTGTGCATCTCAGATCTGAGTATCTGCTGTTCTGTTGTTTGGAAACGACTACGGAAAGACAGAAAAGGCGTTGGAGCCGTTCGGTGGTTGCACATAGAGGACAGTGCAGATGCTGTCAATGCCTCAAAGAAAACGGCAGGTAAAAGTAATGATCTCTACTTCGTATGTACAGCTGTGCACGGCAGGGCCATCTCTGCTCCTACTGGTCCACTGGTCACAGAGGCGTCGGAAGCCTTTGTGGAAACTTCAAATATTTTTGTCAAGTCGAGGTGTCGGTTGGAATCCACTATGTTGCGCTGCACAAGATACACAAGATGGTTATTTAGCAGCCACTGGCGACCAAGAGCATCTACTGATCTAAAATGTGTAACAACTTCTGAACCATTCAATCATCCGAAGATATTTAATGAAAGGGGATGTAATGGTTTAATTAGAATCTTTTGTTGCCTTTAATGAAGACAGTTTTAATTTAACCTATTTCTATATGTAATTAAAGTCTTTGTAACACTAAAGGGGGATGATTATCAAAAACACTGGCATCAGCTATCAGCCATATTGTCATTATATATATGTATATATATATATATATATATATATATATATATATATATATATATATATATATATATATATATATATATATATATATATCAGCTAAAATTTGCTTAGAGGTCTTATTTATGTCTTTGTGCATAAGAAATCAATATAAGTGAATCCCCAAAGCAACTTTGTGTTGGTAAATGCAACTTATGCAAATTTACAGGATTTCAGTTCTGTTCAACATGTTGATGGTCATATGGACTGTGTTTTCAGGTCAAAAATGTCCAATTTCATCACAATTAATGCTATATTTTCATGTCACAAATGGCCAAGTTATATTTTAACTGAATTTACCTGAAAAACAAATGTTCTATTCTTTTAGATTCCCCAGTTTTTCTTACAAGATTATATACAACATATCACGTTTTGTTTTTACAGGTTGCAATATGGAGTATGGTGCTGATCCATCCTGCTTATGTTACGCCAATACATACATTTAGAATGTCACACGTCACTTTTTAAATCAACTGTTTTCTAATAATAAGCATTTTTATAAAGAAATAACAATTCTGTATTGTTATTTACTCTTTAGTATGATGACAAACTATACAATAAATAATTCTGATCCTAGTTTTTGCACAGGGATCATTTGTGGAAACGGTGACATGGCTGCCGAGCATCAGTATGATGGGATCTGTAACAACCATGTCACATCCGTCCACTGCCACATTTTGTGTTTTTGTGTCAGCTGTTATTGTTTTAGATCCACAATACTAACATTTATGAATAAGAGGAGAATTAGCAATAGTAAGTATATAAGTTTATTACTAATAAAGTACTGGTACTGACCAGATCATCATGGGTAATGTCATGTCCGTCCACCAGCAAAAGTTTTCACATACACGTGCTATTCAAAATCCAATATTTCTGAAAATATAGCTTCCACTGTCAAATAATATCAGTAGTCTGTGCACAAATGTATTAGCATTATTTCAACACAGTTCTATGCACTTCTTACAACTTTTTTTTTTTTTTTTTTTCACAAAAATTGCCACTCATTTGACCCCTTAAGTACATTTTAGCCGATATATGTAATAACCTTGAATTTATTCTGAGCTCTTATTAACATCTACATGATCAATGAATTAAAAATAGGAAAAAAGCAGATTTTCACTGAAATATGAAAAATGCACAGGATATCATAACAACAATTGGAGATAATTCAATAAATCAAGGTGAACTGTATAGAGAAAAAAAAAAAAAAAAAAAAAATTGAAGTCACCACAAAAATACCCCTTGGGATGTAAGGCTTTATTAATGTAAAAAATAATAATAATATCAAAGTACAGAAGTGTATTTATTGTGCATTACTGTGCATTACTTGCAGCTATGAACTGGTATTACAAATTAGCCTGGGCTGTAATACTTTAGTCTGTGGTAAAAATCTATGCAACATGATTGTATACTAATAAATATCAAAATGAATAAATGTATTACAAGAAAAACAAGTTGCATTTTAAACTTCTGCTGAGTGTGAATGTCATGTTTTTTCATGAGTCTTAAAGAAATTCTTGATTTATTAAATTAATTCTGTAAATTCCCCACCGGTATGTCTATATTTCTATGGAAGTTACCTTGAGAGTTACAGTCTAGCACAGAAAAGAACATCTTCACAAAAACATTAGACTCAAGGTATACTGTCCCTGATAAATACATAAATGCAAACAAATGTGTTTTCTTCACATTATTAACTTTCTGGCATTATTTATGAAAATTATTATCTCTAAGGCAAAAAACATGCACAACATGTTCTATGAATAATTCGTACATTCCCAAGTTTTCACTGCTTTTACTCTCAGTAGATACTGTGGAACAAGGATCAAGGTGAAAGTGGCTGCTGCTTGATATTAGTATGTAAGTTTATTACTAATAAAGTACTGGTACTGACCAGATCATCATGGATAATGTCACGTCCGTCCACCAGCAAAAGTTTTGACATACACGTGCTATTCAAAATCCAATATTTCTGAAAATATAGCTTCCACTGTCAAATAATATCAGTAGTCTGTGCACAAATGTATTAGCATTATTTCAACACAGTTCTATGCATTTCTTCCAACTTTTTTTTTTTTTTTTTTTTTTGACAAAGATGGCCACTCATTTGACCCCCTAAGTAAATTTTAGCTGTTGGATGTTTCTTTAGCATGTCATGGAAGATAATGACATTCATCTGGGACAGAGCATTGTGGAGTCTGTCACAACATGGATTTTGAACTTTAAAGTGGATCTCAGAGTAAGAAATACACCATTATGTATAGTAAAGAATATCTGAATCTCAAGTGTTATCTATGAAAAGAAAAAAAATGAATCATTCAGTTATTTCTATACAAAAGTTGGCATCAAAATGTGAACCCCTTTATTTTTGCAACTGTGCACTACTACAGATACCCTTATAACCACTACCAGTTCTACTTAATGGTGTTTTTTAATGACAGGGTTTGTGATTTCCTGATACAGAGCAACAAACACTGATTATAAGGCTACAAAAGAGGCTGTTACTGTTTTATTGGGTGACTCAAACCTGATTCAATGCCCTGTTTGAACTCTGATTTTTGGTGGACCTGCCTCTCTCTGTTCTCATTCACCCAAACCACTGCTGAACAATGTCTATAAACTGATCATTAGAAATTATCTATTAAATATTAGAAGATACAACAGTTTGAGAGTCTTTTAACGTCTGGTTTGCTATTGTAAGATTAGCCTATTTATTTCTTCTTTTTTTATCTCCTATCTCTTCTTTTTTCTTTCATATTTTATTCTTATTCTAGGAAATGTTGTTGTACTTTTAGAATGTAAGCCCCTTTTATGTATTTGGCTGTAAATGTTCAGCCTGAGCAGACTTTCCTATATCTGTCATTGTTTAATGGTTTTCTTCCAGTGTATCAGTACTTTCCTAATCTACGTGATGTTTTATTATGTTGGTTGTTTGTCCAGGACAACAGATGGAAATTAGCTTCTCTGCTAAATCTGGTGCATGCATCTGGTTCTTTGCAACTAATGCCAATACACACTGTCCTCTAATTCAATAAATAAATAAATGCTTTTGTTTGTCTGTTAAATGCTACATGTCAGTCTCCATCCGGATACGACCACCATTAAAACAAGTGGTGCCAGGCACAACGAACACCGCCCCTCGCATGTATTGGAGCTTATTTTGGCATCGATCCAGCTGATGTCATCATGTCTATGCATATGCTGATGTCAGCATATTAATTGCCTCTATATATGTGAGAAGTTTGAAGTAAATTGAAACAAAATTGATGTTTTTTTTTTGTTTTTTTTTAATAAACATTTGAAATTTCGCCCATTATAAGTAAATGGTGAAAAAAAAGATTAAAAAAAAAAAAAAAAACTTGGAAAAAAAAAATTGGAACTTTGACCTACTTTTCCCAAAATGCAATCCCATCTATTCTGGGTCACTGGCAATCTATAAACCCAATTTGGTATGAATTCAACCAATAGTTTTGCTGCTACAGACATTTGAAATTTTGCCCATTATAAGTAAATGGGGGGGGGGGGGGGGGTTAAATTCCTTAAAAAATTTTACTTTGACCTAATTTTCCCAAAATGTAGTTAGTTCTGTTATTGGTCACTGGCAGTCTATAAGCCCAGTCTGGTATGAATTCAACCAATAGTTTTGCTGCTAGAGTCTTAAACAAATAAACAAACAAACTGAACCAAAAACAATATCCTCTTCAGGAGGCGGAGTTAAAAAGTCATTATGTAGATGAAAGTGTTCAAAAATGGACTCCTCTCCTAATGTGCAGGTCTAAAATGGACCTGACCCTCTCTACTGAAATGACTAAACATTCTGAAATGTTATGGGCGATACCTAGGATACATTTCTCCCAAATCATGCGTTTTACATAATTTCCTCATGAGTGAGAGAATGAGGATACATCTAAAATGTTCTTGTACGATCACCTAATCTGATACTGTGACCAACATAGAACACAAAAACATTGTGTACTTTCTCCATTAAGTGAATTAACCTTTAAAGACCTTTAAACATTCTCTGTTGACTAAAAGCATCTTCTGATCTAATATGTTTAATAACTTCTGACCCACTAATCCTATCAATAGAGGTAAATAATTCATGTAAGATGTCTTTTCATGGTCATCGGGTATGACCCATTTGGACATTCAAAGGCTCTGGAGCAAATGTGGAAACATTGTCATCTTCCATAAAACTGATTTAACAGTAAAACTCATTTAGTTTGACAAATGACAGTGGATGGAGATACTTGTTTTTTAGGTTCAGTTAATGATATGTTTTGCTGAAAAACTCACTTTGCTCTAGTTTTTGTCTGTTTTCTCTGTGTTTTACTCTGAGCTTTTAAATTAAATATGGAAAAATGCAGAAGATAACATTATAATAAATTAGAGAAATTACTTTAAGGAAAGGTTAAAAGGGGAGCTGAATTAATCAGAAGTCACCACAGAGTTCGACAGTAGTTTGAAGACAATGGTTGATGCTTGTTTTTATATTCAGTTAATGATATACTTTGCTGAAAAAGTAATTTCTGCTTCAGTTTTCTCTTTTTTGGTATAACCTTCAACTCTCATTTTTTTATGGATATCTACATAGTCAGGAAATTAAATATACGAAATTATACAGGAAAACACACACAAAAAAACCCAACTCTACAGTATGTCACACTAAGATAAACTTATCGACTGTCGTGGCCAAAAATCCTTCTGTTACCAATAACAGATTTAAGACGTAACAAGATGGAAATTAGGTTAAATATGTAGCACGATGTAACAAAAGACATGAACCGTATACAAAATGCAACAAGATGGAAAGGATGTAAAAGTGACGAAAAACAATTTGATAAATTCAAGTGTTTGTATAGGTTAGTATGGAGATTTATTTATTTATTTTGTTGCTTTGCATATTTAACCCATTCTCTCATTAATTCTCACAATTTCACATTTTGGCCCAGGAATGTATCTTGGAAACTGCATTTGGACCAGTGGTGATATTTCATAGACTGCAAGGGAAGCTCGGCTTCTCCAGAAATTACGAAAATTAAATGGTTAAATATGTACGGTTGTGTTGACATTTCATTGACTACAAATGTGTTCGAACACGTTCATCTCACAGATGAGTTCGTTCAGAATCAGCTTTATCACAAATCAGCGGACTCGATGTTGTTCACTTCTCATACATTCCTGTTGCGCTGTTTTCTCATTCGATCTCTGCTCAGTGCATTTGCCTGTAGACGCTCAGCATCCATGCACTTCAATGGGACTGAGTGGAACAGTTTTTTTCATTGCCTCAAAACTGGACGGTAATTGGATAAATGCCACCATGTTGTCCCGCCTCCAGCATCTCTGGGGGTGAATGGAGCTGTGGGCGGAGCTTGGCTGGGCTGGACGCCAGGCTTCCACGTACTGATTGGAGGATCAGTCAAAAGGCTGAACCCCGTTTGATTGACAGCTATTTTGAGATCTACTCCTTCACTGACACAGTTCAGTTTAATACCGTCGTACATTCTGCTGTGAAATTGAGAGAGAAACCACTATGAAATTACTTGTTCATTTCTTGCACTGTAAATAAAACACACTCATTGGGCTCCCTTGTTTCAATTTAACATAATTTCAGCCTTTTCTTGTTTACTTGGTACGATAAGGTCACTGACCATTTTCTTAAAAAGGAATGGAGGGCCGAATTTATATTTAAATAACGTGACCATTTTTTTTAATGTAAACCGACAATGAGCTTCCCCTGTCTGAAAGACGAGCAGCCGCCACTGATTTGGACTTAATTTGTCTTTATTAGTGACTCAAACTTTGTAAAGTTTCACTACTTTTACTCTTTAGGCACTTGTGGACGCAGTTACATAAAGCAGTTGAATGCCAGTGTATTATGACCTTTGACCTGATTACAGAACGCTTGTGAATCATAAACTATACAATATAATGCAGTGCATTGTTTGGCCTGTGAACAGTATCAAGTGCTAAATACTTGTATTTGAAACAAACAGGCTGATTCCCATTGCATAACATATTATTAGATCTCTGGATGGAGTAAATTAGAAGTCATGACAAGTGAATAATTTGAGACCTTTAAATGTCAGACCTTTCCCACAGGTCAACTCGAATATGTTGAGATGTTGTTGCAAATTAGTTCGACATTTTGCTCATTTGAAAGCCACAAGCCTTAAATTGATCTTCACACTGAGAAACACTTTCAGCCTGCATATCCAGGTTTGCCTTCGAGCATTTGTGCTCTGAAACGCTTTACTTTATGACTTAACCTTTTAAAAGAGCCTATGTGGGACTTGGCTACAGGTAAATCCGCATTTCTGTAATAACACAACCGCTGTGCGAGTTCTGTCTGTCTAAGCAATTTCTAAAGCTTTCAAAAAATCTGCTCGAAATTATCCTGGCTCAACTTTTTTGCAGCTCGGGCTGAGATTGTTGTCAGTGTGAAGCAGATCTTGTGTAACATAGGGCTCAGATGAGTATGCCCTGAGCAAAACTTTGATTTAAACGTTATCAAACAGGCTGACATGTCTTCACTCAACTCTTTATCCTCTCAGGTGGATGGATATGAGTGAAGTGGAGACGGCTGCACAAATTGTCATACCTTCGACAATTTCAGCAGCGAGCAAAAAACAGAAACAGCTCGGAGTGAAAGCTCAGACTGAGCTGCGAAAACATTAACACAAGCTCTTGAGTGAGGAAGACAAACACATGAACTGAGGCATCAACTGTTGCACTGGCAGACACACCTAATCCTTTCAGTCAGTTAAAAATACTAGGGAAAACAAAGCCCAACTTTAACAGAAAAGTGACAACAGCAGTTGGTTTCTGAAGGGGTTTCAAAGGACTGATGTTTATGTATGTGACGCCTCGTAGTCGTATGAATAAATGCATATAAAAGAAAAAAAAAAAGCAGCGACAACACTGAGTAATACTAATGTGGTGTTGTTTAATAGGGACAAAATGGCCTCCAAAGGTTAAGGAGGTTGTAATATTCTCTATGGAACTCGCCCATTAACTCGCCTAATTTTATCTGCAAAAGTCTTATCTGCAAAACAAACATTAGGTTTGTTGGCTTAGTACAGTTCTGATGAGCACACATATCGTCGGCTTCCTGATAAAACCTGCTAAGTGACATTTTTGGTTGGGAATAAAAACCTGCTATCTCCCTTATTATAGCTTCAAATTTCAGTCTCCTGTGAAAGTTGTTTACATTCCATCGTAAGTACCAACATTAAAAGGAACAGATTTTTTTTTTTTTCGTCATATTTCACAGTTTCCTGTTATATAAACAGTTTTTTGTTTCTCCTGTAAAATTTGCCAAAAGTCACATAGCAGGTTTTATCAGGAAGCCGACGATATGCATTATCAGTCTGTGTATTAACCCATTAAGACCCAGGGCTACTTTTGTGGCACTTCCCAAATACATTTTTCTCCGTCTTTAAACTTTCTTAAGGAAACCATTTATTATAATATTATCCTCTGTATTTTTTTTTTTCTCAGTGAAAATCATATATTTTCCTATATTTAATTTACTGATCATGTAGATGTTCTTAAAAGCTCAGTTTAAAGTTGAGGTTTATTATATAAAAAACAGAACAAACTGATGAAAAAGTGACTTTTTCAGCAAAGATATAAATAACTGAATGTAACAACAATAGAAGCATCTCCATCCACTATCATTGATCCAACTCCATGGGTTTTACTGGTGAATGAATGTTGTAGACCAGGGGTGTCAAACTCATTTTGGTTCAGGGGCCACATTTAGCCCAGTTTGATCTCAAGCGGGCCAGGCCAGTAAAATGACTTAATAACCTATAAATAATGACCAATCCAAGTTTTTCTTTTTGTTTTGGTACAAAAAGCCCAATTAAATTATGAAAATATTTACATTTTACAAAAAAGATGTGAATAACCTGAAAAAAACAGAAATTTAATTAGAAAAAGTAGTGCAATTTTAACAATATTCTGCCTCAACTTATTATTTATACATGCACATTTACACACAATGTTACATAAACATTTGGTAACAGGCAGAATATTGTTAAAATTTTGGAGTCTGGAACTAAAATTTGAACATTTTCTGCAATATTACATCTTATATTAACACAACTACAGATCACAGTGGATCTATAAATGCACAAAACATTTAGTAACAGGCAGAATGTTGTTAAAATTGCACATTTCGGGTTGTTCATCTTTGTTTCTATTTATGTATTTATTTGCATTTTATTGTGAAAGAATAGTTTTGTAAATGTAAATATTTTCACAGTGTAATTTTTTTTTTTTTTTTTTTTTTTTCACTTCAATTTTTTCCACATAATTTTTCACAAAGAAAATTTGTAGTTGTCATTATTTATGGGTTATTGTGTTGTTATTTTTACTGTAGATCACATTGGTCTGTATGTGGAACCTGAACCAAAATGATTGTGATAACCTTGACTGTTCAGGTTCATTTTTGCACTTTCATCCTGCAGGCCGAAATGGAACCTTTGATGGGCCGGATTTGGCCCCCGGGCCGCATATTTGACACCTGTGTTGTAGAAGATGACAGTGTTTCCACCAACTACACAGCCTCGGAATGTCCAAATGGGTCATATCTGATGAGTGTGAAAAGATGACAAACTGCATTTTACACCAATTATTTCACCGTATTAATAGTATCAGTGGTTCAGAAGTTATTAAACATTTTAGGTCAGTAGATGGTTTCAGTTGGCAGTTTCTGTTTGGGTCTTTATGGGTTAACATACAACCCAGATATATGTGAAAAAACAAAAGGTTAAAACAGCTTCTAAAAACCAAAGTGCTCATATTTAGTGTGACCTCCCTTTGCACTTAACATGTCTTAAACCCTTTTGTTCAGACAATATGAGATTGATGGCGTTCATTTTCTGATATTTTAAACCAGGTTTTCATTTAATATATGTCAGATGTTTTTAATTACTTGTGCTGCTTCTGGTCTTGGGGTCAGAGGTCACACTAAATAGTGACTTTAACCTATACAACACATTTAGTTACTCCACCCACTGAAGGGGAGGCAAGGGGTATTGTTTTTGTTTTTGGTACCTTTGTGTTTGTTTAAATTGGTGCTTTATATATAAAAGTGGATTGGATTGGCTCGGTTTGGTCTGTTTATTAACACTCTAGCAGCAAAACTATTGGTTGAATCCAAACCAAACTGGGTTTATAGACTACCAGTGACCCAGAATAGATCTCATTACATTTTGGGAAAAGTAGGTCAAAGTTCGCGTTTTATGAATTTTTGAAATCTTTGTTTGTCTTCCATTTACTTAAAACGGGCAGAATTTCAAATGTCTATAAAAACATCCAATTTTGTTTCAATTTACTTCAAACTTGGCACATATATAGAAGCAGTTGATATGCTGACATCAGCAAACGCATAGACATGATGACATCAGCTGGATCGATGCCAAAATAAGCTACAGTATGGGTGAGGGGCGGGGTTTGTTGTGCCTGGCACCACTGGTTCAGTCTTTGTGTGTGTGTGTGTGTGTGTGTGTGTGTCCTTTAAGGCTGTGCACATATTTCTGGTATTTTTTGTTGTACATATCTTAAGAAAAGAGAATGAGAAATAAATATTTATGTCCATTTCAACCCTGAAAAAAACAACAAAGCTGAAGGTGGAAAAATACTTAAGCACAGGACTGTATATCAGAATAACTGAGCATCAAATTCAAACAAAGTCATCATTAAATGTAGAAATGAACATCAACATAACTGTAAAAAAGCACCATTGTTTGAGGGACATATTATTTGGCCTCAAACTCATTTCTCCCCACTGAAAAGCCTGATACTAAACATCACCCAGTAGTTGGAAAATGTCTGATCTCCTACAGTTTTCTCATGATGGACTAGAGAAGCATGACCAAAACGAAGCCAACGTTCATGATTAGATAGAGCAACACACAGACATTTAAACATGAGCATCAGCATGTCTTTAAACCTTTGGTTCAGACTATATTATATATATTTATGGCTTTACTTTTACAGATTACAGACTTCTTTATATTCATTTGATAATACAGTGTACATACAGCACAGAGTACATCAAACGAGATTACGTTCAATGATTAGGGACATCCGGGCGCTGCTCCTAACTGGTGCGTTGCCACTGAACCCTTTTCATATACCAGGTTTTCATTCAACACATTGTCAGATGTTTCTAATGCCGTGTTTCCACTACGTGGCACCGGCTCGACTCGACTCAACTTGACTTGGCTCGGCTCGGCTCGGCCTTTTTGCGTTTCCATTATGAAAAAAGGACCAGGAATCTGGTACCCGGTACTAGTTTTTTGGTTCCAAGCGATACTAAAACGTGATGTATAACACTGCAGACCGCTGATTGGTCAGACAGTTTTCTCTGTGACCCGCCATTTTACAAAAAACAGATGTGGAAGTTGACAGTAAATATAGCGGTACATTAATCCACATGATGACAGCCCAAAACTACACCATGGTCGGTCGAGGAGATTCAGTCTTTGGTGGCCGACGTAAAAATTCAGACGAGACGACATGCAACGACTGAGTTTATCAGCAACTCTCTGAACAGATGACACGGAAATAACGTGCCGCATCGCTATGACGTCCAGGTACTGTAAAGTCAGTAGTATCCTGTAATGGCAACGGTCTCCAGGAATACCGAGTCGAGTCGAGCCGAGTCGAGCTGGTTCCACGTAGTGGAAACGCGGCATAGTTGTTTGTGCTGCTTCTTCTTGTGGGGTCATAGGTCACACTAAATAGTAACTTTAACCTATACAACTCATTTAGTTGGGTGTCTTGTGTGTGTTTTAACATAGTGCACAAATTTCCTGAATTATCTTGTTGTATCTGATCAAAAGAGAATGAGAAATAAATTTGTATGTTCATTTCAATCCTGAAAAAAACAGACCTGAGACTTGACACCCCCCCCACACACACCTAACACTAAACTAATGGTTGAATTTACACCAAATTGGGTTTATAGATTGCCAGTGACCCAGAATAGATTTGATTGCATTTTGGGGAAAGTAGGTCAAAGTTCAATTTTTTTTATGAATTTAAAAAAAAATTGTTTTCCCATTTACTTATAACAGGTGAAATTTCAAATGCCTATAAATACATCTTTTTTTTTTTCCGTTTACTCCAAACTTGATACATATTTAGAGTAAATTGATATGCTAACATCACCACACACATAGACATGATGACATCAGCTGGATCCATGCCAAAATAACCTACATGTGCAAGGGGCGGGGTTTGTTGTTGCCTGGCACCACTTATATTGCTTTTGTGTCTAACACCTGGGGCACTCACTTCTGCATGGCGATGTGGCGTTTACTGCTGTCAGCCTGACTTTCTACAAAGACTTTCCCATTGCTATGCTGTCGATATGGTTTCATTTTTCCATAAATTTCTGTTCTATAAAAGGGAAGAGTTCAAGGAGTCATATGAGTTTTCATTCAACCTCAGAGCAGCAAAGAGAGTGAGGAAAAAGGGAGAGAAATCACTCATGGGAATATGTTTTTCATGTCTGTGACATTCAGATTCTGAAGACATTGAAACTACAGTGGAATGTGTTATGTGTCAGTATATGTCAGTCTGACTCAACAGAGCTTTTCTCTGTCTAGTTTTGCTATGAGCAGTTTACCACACATGAAATGTATGAGTATGCTATGTTTTACAAATGATGTTCTGCTGTGTGAGGCCTGACACATGCTTACCTCTGCCCTGTAGTTCTCCCCCGTTTGTCCAAATATAGTCACTACTGGCTCCAAAAAAACAAATATTGCAATGCCTAAATCACCAAATACTAGCTTAAATTACAGTTCCTCCATCCACTAATTATATTCAGTCTGAGTAAAGTCGATTTATAATGATGACCGCTATCAATGTGACAGTAACCACTATGTTCCAGACTTAAGGGCACTTTTGGATCTGCATGACTGAGACCACATCCTGACAGATCAAAGCATAAAGTCAGTCAGGGTCAACCTGAACCTTTGTACAGTTCAGGTACAGTGTATTTGGATATTTGTTACCAATTACAGAATGTTATGCAAGGCTATCATTATGAAAACCTGAAGATAGAATGGGTCCATACATTGGGTGGTGGTGTGTATTTTTCAGGGTTCCTACAGGTTCCTACAAGTTAAATTTAAGACTTTTTAAAGACCTTTTTAAGACTACTAAGAACAGAATTTTATGTCCATTTCACAGCCTATTTCATGACCATACAAAGTCGGCTTGCTTGGGCGACACGTGCGTGACTAACAGCTGCATGTGTTGGGCTGAATGTTCTGTCATCATTTCTCACCAGTGGCTGTAAAGTTCACAATAATTGGTTCCTAATTTCAATATAAATTGTGGGATTAGAATGGATGGAAATGGGGCACCGATGGGGGGGCTAAACATGACAAATTCATGGGGCCCAGCATTTGTGGGGGGGCCGTAGAAAAGTGGAGGGGTCCAGTGGATACAGGCTAAAAGTTATATAAATTTCGTGTATGTTAAGTTTCAGTTTCTTTTACACGCTAGCGTAAGTGCCCCCCCGGTCTTACAGATCGACAGCATACTGAATTTTATGACAGGTTCAACAACGTTTACCTTTCTTGGGGCCCACAATTGGTAGCGGCGCCCCTGGGGTGGAAGTGAGTAGACTAATGCCACATTTCCACTATGTGGTACCGGCTTGACTCAACTCGACTCGGCCTTTTTGCATTTCCATTATGAAAAAGGACCTGGAATCTGTTACCTGGTACTAGATTTTTGGTAGCACCTCTGCTGATGTTTCAAGACTGGGGAATAGATACTAAAATGTGACATGTAAACACTGCAGACCACTGATTGGTCAGAGAGTTGTCTCTGTGACCCGCTGTTTTACAAAAAGCAGATGCGGAAGTTGACAGTAAATATAGCGGTAGGTTAATCCACATGATGACAGCCCCTAAAACTACACCATGGTCCGTCGAGGACATTCAGTCTCTGGTGGCTGATGTAAAAATTCAGCATGAGCTTGACGAGACAACACACAACGAACAAGTTTATCAGCAACTCTCTGAGCAGATGACATGGAAGTAACGTGCCACATCGCTATGACGTCCAGGTACTCTAAACTTGGTAGTATCCTGAAATGGAAATGGTCTACAGGAATAGGACCTGGTACCAGCGTCGAGTCGAGCCGAGCCAAAGCAGGTTATAAGTAGTGGAAACACGCCGTAACGTTACTTTCTTTGCAGCTTGGACACATTTCAACACAACACAACCAACAGGTTTATGGCAACATGACTTAAGACCTACCATATTAAATTTAATACCTTTTAAAGACTTTTTTTTTTAGATATTAAATGCAGATTTGTAAATTCGAGACTTTAAGACTTTTTAAGACCCCGTGGGAACCCTGATTTTTTACCTCACATCTTCAATGTTCAGTTCTGTGGGACCAGAGCTTTTCTGTGCTGAATAAACCTACATTCCAAAAAATAGGACCAATGGCCCTGTAGCTTACCAGCCAAATTAAAAGCTTTGGGAAATGTATCCAGATGCCATTTATTTTCACCCAGTTATGTGTATTTATTATATTACAAAAATAGCCCATGTTTTGGTCATGTAATGTTTTACTACGCTATGTTGCAAATAAATATTAATTTTAGATCACATTTACACTATATAATGTCTATTATTATGGACAGAGGCAGAAAAGCCAGGTGTAAATTACTGCACAAAGTGAGAATTTTATTTTCCTTGGTCAGGATATGTACAGTCAGTCCAGCTTGGATTTACAAGGCTGACAATTAATACAATTAATTGTCAGCCTTCTTAATTAATTTGTTTATTATTTAATTAAGACAATTAATTAACAAACAATAACTCAGACTATGAATTATGAAAGAGCTGCAGCATCTGAAACCAACCACAATGAACATTTGAAAGATAAACAGTACCACAGTGCTTCAGTTTCAGCTTCACAGTTTGTCATGTCTTTTATGGATTGGGATTGTCTCTCTCAACTCACCGTAGATTTTTTATTAGTAAGTTTTTTTTTTATTATTTTAATCAATTACTAGAAATTTAGGCGACCCCATTTTAATTCCAGGCAACCCCACGGAAGGTCCCAACCCCAAGGTTGAAAAACACTGCCTTAACAATAATCCCCTAAGGATCATTACAATATTTTTGGCAGTAAGGTTTGAGGATATGTTTCAAAAACGCTGACATTAGAAAAAAAAAGAAACAAAAAACCCTTCCTGTTTATTTGCTCTCAGTAAAAAGGTGGAATCATTATCAGAGGCTGCAGCTGGACACATATGGCCGTTGATGGCATGGTCTAGTATAACAATGGAAAGAGGCTGAAAAAGGCTGAAATCTGTGGATGCATAGGCTGATCACAGTTTGTCTAACCTTAGTGTTGTCTTTTCTATAACTGTAATTCTTACTTTTACACTATGCTTTGAAATATTGAATTAAAGCCAAAGAACTGGTCATTACAAACCTCCTTCAGTGGCTGTACGGCATCAGCGCTGCTCATTATGTACTGCTAACAAGCACACCTGCTGTGTGGATTGTCCTTTTTACTTCAATGGTAAAAGCCACTAAGGTTTCCAACTCCATCCAAAAGGTTAATAATAGTTTAACTATACTTCAGCTCTTTTGATGCTGTAATAAGCAAGCTTCCAACAAAAGAAACAAAATTAGCTGAAAAGTAAATGTTTGTTTGACATGAAAAATTACTGTAAACACTATTCCATTATTAAAAAATAAAAAATAAAAAAAATAAGAAGTGCACTTAGCACTAATAGTTGCTTTTATTCTGTGACTGACTACTTTTATATTTAATGAAAAAACAACAGCATATATACATTTAAACCAAAGGTTTACCAAGTGTGCGCACACAAAAACGTTGCTAATGAGGTCTTGATCCGTTTGCATTCATTATAATCACACTATTTAAATGAGGCCATGATGAAGGGTCCTATTCTCCCAGGGTCAGGGCATAAGAGTGTTGTTTTGAAGCCTTGTTACAATGGAGAAAAAAAAATGGATCAAATGTATGAAAGATTTTGCACTTATCGTGGGCGTTTCCTATGTTAGTCATACTTTGTCGACTTCATCTAACTAGTCTTATAAGCTACTTGTCACAATGCTAATCAAATTACACTGTTGACATGTATTTTCCTTCTTTTTCTAATCAGTAGAACTATATACATTTTGTTATACAGCTCTGTTGTATTGTTGATATGGCACGAATCCATGTTATGAAATGCTCTTTATGGTTTGGAAATCCTAGTAGAACAACATAAAATGCCACAATGTCTGTGCTTCAGTGAAATGAGAGTTTGTGTGCATCTGTTAGACCGATTATGAAACCAGATCATCAGTTCAACCTCCTCTTTAGGTTTTTGTTCTGAGTTTTGGTCCCACAACAACGCCTTGTCTTGTTATGTGGTTTGTCAAGTTTGTTTCTCACATCTCAGAGACACGCTGTCGGATGTAAATTCCCAGCCTAGTCACTGGAAAATGATGTTGCCACTGTGTTTTTCTGGTTTATTGTGTATGTTTCTCAAAAAATGCTTCATATGAACAATTCTCAGTTTATATATTTTAATGTTATAATGTCAGAATTTCTCCTTCTTGCCTTTTTTCAATAGACAGGACAAGATGGTGGATTTACAAGCAATCAAAACAAGGGAAAACAATTATGGTTTGCTTTAAATACATAGCAAGTATTTTTTTTTTTTTTTTTATCTCAACTAGCATCTTTCTGTAAACAAATACTGTAAGTGCAACAGCCTAACCTGAAAATTGTGGTCATACCTGGATATAAACATAATTTCTGACAAGATGCTTCAAATGCTGGTTCTGATCTTCCTTGAGGACATGAATTTTTCATATACTGTCACACTGCAGAACAGCAAAAACAACAGTGGTAATGCTTCAGCAAATTCAGCGGATCATTATTGCCTAGGCCTTCGTAGTGTTGTGCAGACTGTGTTATAAAGGGGCTGCTATTAATTCAGAATGCTCTTCTTACTAATAGCAAACTATATGACCATCTATTTTGCTCTTTACTTTAATAAATGCTTTAAACACTGGAATAAATCCTATAAAATACATTTATATGCAGATGATAATATATAATTTTACAGTTATAACAAATTACATGACCTTCAATCGTTCCTGATTTAAAAGCCAATTTCACTATTTCAACATTAGATGGTAGATGTGAAGAAAGAGTCAACTCTGATGTGAATATTTATGCAAATGATTGGATGAGAAGCTGGCCTTTAATGTTCACAGAGTTCTGTAGGAAAAGCTGGGACTAAAACTGTCTCTTGGGGTACGTATCCTGCAGCACTTTGCTTTGTAACTAACACTGGTTCAGGCACTACTCACCACTGTATTTAATCTGTAAGATGGACGTACAAAAATGCATATGTTGCCTTTTACTGGGAAGGTATTATTAGGGAAACTACTCCAGCCACTTCTCCTATTGTTATTAATGTTCCCAGGGTGAATCAGACCTCAGTAAAACTACTTTTTCCTGTTTTTGCAACATGGGCATAAAATTAATTGCAAAATGTCCCTTTACTGGAAACATTTCCTTTTTTAAATACCTGTGAAGGAAATGTACACATTATTGAAGAATGTCTTTTTTACATAAACCTCTGTTGATGCACTGACTTAGGGATATCAGTGGTTTTACCTTTTTTAAATTCTTCTCTGTACAATATATTTGTGTTGCTTATATTTAGTTTGTCTGGTATGTGAACATGTGTCCTGTGTGACACTATTTGCTGTTGCTGTTTTGAGGATGATATCTTGTATCTCAGTAGGTCTGCTTCCATTAAAAAAATCAAGCACATTTCAGGCAAACGTTTGAACTGGAAAACATCACGTCAAACTAGTTCCCTAAGCTAATTTGACTCTGTTGTGTTGTTAGTAGGTTAGGCAAGTCTTGGCTACATTACATAGAACTCAAATAAACAGAGTACAACAAAAATACTTTGTTGTTTTTCAATCTAAAATGTCCATGCTGTCTTTTTTCCCCACAGATAAAATATAAATGATTTAATCATCTCATCAGTCAGCACAACCATATTTTCAACTTTATTGAAAAATGTGAGAAAATGTAGCAAACAGCTGAGCAATCACTGATAAATGAATTTCCTTGCTAGTGAAAAAAGCTTTTTTGCAAAATGTGTGAGGTTTTCCATAAAAATTTTCTAGTGTGGAATTTCATCATGCACAGTAAATATGCTTAAGGGAACACACCTTCCTGGATAAATAAAGGATAAATAAACTAAATGTTTAAGGCTATAGTTAATAAAACTGAAAAGGAAGCAAAGTAAAAACAGTGACATATTTCAGTATTTTAACTTCTCATTTTATCATGATGCACAAAATAAAGCTAAAGGAAATTATTATGAACTCCTGCACTTGTGTCAAAGTCTCCATTATACATGATGACATTAACATGTTTCCTATTTTATTTGTGCCTCTGGCAGTAGAATAAGTCAAAAATGGGCACATCTGTGCTGTGCAAACATTTACTGTAACCTCATTTCATTCCACCGGTTGTGTTTTAAGTTTGTCCTAGATGTGGACGTTACGCCTGGACTTGTGAAACGTCGTCTACATCCAGGTCGATACTCATTAATCACCGTCAGCCACTGCCTGCACAACAAAACAACTCTAACAATAATTGAAAGACTTGAATCGTGTTCCTCTGCTTTCTGGACTTTCCTGAGGACGATGACTGACCACTTCTAAGAGTGCATTCCACGCTTTTCATGAAACATGTCCAGAGACGTCGCCGCTTTAATCCCCCTCCTCTAACGTCTTTGTATATTTTTTAATTAGGCTTCTAATTAGACGAATATAAACATGATGTAATTAGTTTGCTCCCTGTCAGGACAGCTGGAAGTAACACAGACATATGCCAGCCACTCTCAAAGGGATCACAAGCCTCTTACTCCACTCAGGGCTCCAATTATCCTGGTTCTATATCCCCACCCTGTTCGCCCGAGCTGCCGTGTGAAGCTGAATGTCCTTCTTTCCCCAAAGACTGAGCAAAGATAGGAAATACTGTGTCAGTTCAGTATGAAAACTAAGAGTGAAGTTAATGAGAGAATTTAAATACTGCATGCTAAAAGCACTTCGGTGTAGGAAATAAGAGGAAGCAAGGTTTATGTACAAACACAGCTGCTCTGTTGTGTATTTGGACACGTTTGACTCATCCACTTTGTCAAAAAGGAAATCGTGACAGACATGGGACAACTTTAATTTCCACATGCAGACACAAACAAAGAATAGCAAGATTAAAACCCAGCATCTAAGCTTATTTCTGCTTAAAGAAGAACATTATCCTAAGAAAGGCTTTCCAGGGAGCTGATACCGGTATAAGCTCTTGATCTGTACAACACACATACTTACACTTCCTCTTAAGCTTGTTCTCACTACTTTCTTAAGTCACACATCTAGTACATAGTCGCACTTTTGATTAATAAGGAATGAAAGTGAAATGTGATTAAACTTGGCAATTTGCAATATTTATTAAGTTCTGAGACATGTTTTAGAAGCTGGAACAGAACATACAGTTGTAAAGAAGCCTGTTGAAGTCAGGTTGAAAAAATTAGAACCTAATCACTGACAAGAAGATGGTGACAGGAAGTCAGATCAAACAAAATATAACATACTGGTCTCCCTGCTGAAGGCAACACCCCCCCAATTCCATTAATTGAAAAGTAGTTTTTTTATGATCAACTTGTGGTGGTGAAGGTTGTAGAATCTGCAGACTAGAGTACTGTGCATGATTATGATTGATAAAAAAAGAACTGAAAAATACAACCATTCTAATTGGTTTGTTGATCTTTTTTTTTTTTTTTTTTTTTTTTAAAAAAAAAGGTCTTTCTTTGGTAGTTAAAACACATAGACAATTACAAAGATAAACAGTGAGAGAAATGTTTTTTTGCTGTTCCCATTCTTTAAGTCCAGATTACTATTAGGGATCTCAGTATTTTCTTTTGCATTTTTACTCAAGTGGTATATGTGTTCCCATACATAGTGGAGAAAATCTCATGTTTTAGTAAGACAAGATAAGATAAGATAAGATCAGATCTGATCAGATCAGATCAGATAATTCCTCTAGTGTCTGTACTTGTGAATAATTAAACCATCAGACTTATACTATAGCAGTGGCACAATGTTAACACTATTAGAGACAAATCTCATGAATTCCACTTATTTACATGATAATTATCAAGTCAAATTTCAGCTTTATTACAGCCTGAACATACGATTGTTCATCCAAACACCCATGCAGTTGTATAGCGAAATTTGCAGACGACACAGCTGTGGTGGGACTGATATCTCACAACGATGAGTCGTCGTACCGGCAGGAGGTGGAAGATCTGGTAGACTGGTGTGGGGAGAATAACCTTTGTATAAATGTGGGGAAGATGAAGGTGCTGGTCATGGATTTTAGGAGGAAGAGCCACACCCCATCCCCCTGACTATTAACAGAGCAACTGTGGAAATGGTCCACAGTTACAAGTATACTGACAGTCAATAGAAACTTTGAGGTAGAAATGTCTGCATATTTGTACTTGTAGGGGGGTTGTAATTATTCATTGTGGATTTATTGATGACTTAGTGCTCCGGTAGTTGAGATAATGATGAGTTGTCATGTTGTCATGGTTCATTGCACATGGGTTGGTCTCTTTGCAAAAGTGGACCAAATACACATTGAGCAATACTCAGTGGGTATCTGCACAATTTGAGGATTGGTTTTGAAGGCCTATATAAAAGCCCAAAAAAGCCCACCATTGTTAGTCCAGTGAACGGCATCATGCCACGTCTGTCACGTGAACAACGTCTCCGGGCACTGGGTATGGTGAAAGCCGGTTTGAGCTCCAGTGATATAGCCAGGCATATGTATGGGCTGTTCCCAACCCACAATCAGAAACCTGGTTGAACGCCACAACACCACAGGATCTGTTGACGATAGACTGCGTCCAGGGTAAGAGAGAGTGACAACTCCAGACCAGGACCACTACTGTTGTGACTTTGTGTTTGGCAGGTGCCATTTTCTTTTGTTAAGTTTTTTGTTTTGAAATTATTCTTGAAACTTTAGATTTTTGTTTCTGTATGCCAATATCCTAAACAAATGATTCATATGAAAAAACTCCAGTTTAGGATTTCAAAATAAAAATGATGTCGAAAAATATGGTCTCAAAGTTTTCATTGACTGTGAGTGTACATTGGAGTTCATATTTCCAGTGATTTTAAGTGGACCATAAACGCCTCCACTATAGTGAAGAAGGCCCACCAAGCTTTCTGCAGGTGTGTGGTGGAGAGTACACTCATCCACTCTATCACCACCTGGTATGAGAACTGCTCCACTGCCGACAGGAAGGCGCTGCAGAGGGTGGTGAAAAGTGCTCAGAAGATCACCCACTGTAGTCTTCCTTTCATTGAGGATTTATACATCAGCAGGTGCAGGGGCAGCGCGGCCTGCATAATGGGGGACCCCACTCACCTGGCCCGTGGATTGTTTGACCCCCTCCCCTCAGGCAAGAGGCAGCAGAGCATTAAGGCCAGAACCACCAGGCTCAAATGCAGCTTCTTCCCAGAGGCTGTCAGACTGGTCAACTCCACGGAACACTGATGCACTGAGGTGTTCATTCTGCTGCTGTTCTTAGCCTGTTTGAACATGCTGCTCATTTTAATCATACACTGCAGTTTTTATACATTATTTATTCATTATTTATGATTAGGTTTTACTGTTATTATAAGGTTTTGCCGTCATTATTTTAATATAGGCTTCATTTTTATAAGATTTTTCGATGTACATTGCTGGTCCTGAGTGCTGATTTTGTTTCACTTACAGTATATACTGAAATGAAGCTCAAATTGAAGATTGGCTTTTATTTTAGAAATAAATCCTGTTTCACATTTTCTGCAAAGAAAAAACTTGTTGAAGCTACCTTTCTGCCTGTCATTGATTATGGTGATCTACTGTACAGATGTGCAGCTACCTCCACTTTAAGGAGCCTTGATTCAGTATAACATGCTTCTTTATGTTTTATTTCTAATGCAAAATCTCTCTCACCACTGCATTCTCTATGACTTAGTGGGCTGGACATCATTAGCCATCTGTAGATAAAAACACCGGTTTATGTTCATCTATAAAGCTCTGCTGGGTAAACTCCCAAAATACCTCAGTAATCTTCTGTCTATTAGCTCTAGTAGTTTTCATTTACGTTCCTCCACGTGGTTGCTTTTGACTCTTCCCTGAGTTCTGACAGACTTTGGAAAAACTGCATTTTCCTACCATGCACCATGGTTGTGGAATAATCTTCAAAAAACTGTAAAACTACATACATTAATTTCTATTAATGATTTTAAAAGTATCATGGAGAATGCAGTGAAGGAGGAATGTCACTGTTTTTCTTGATGCCATTATGGTTGAATAGCTGTTATTGTGTTTTATTGTTCGTTGTGTATCATGTATGTCAGAGTATGTCTCATAGACTGCAAGGGAAGCCCGGCTTCCCCTAAAATTATGAAAATTAAATGGTTAAATCTGTTTGGTTGTGTTGACATTTCATTGACTACAAATGTGTTAGAACACGTTCATCTCACAGATGAGTTCATTCAGAATCAGCTTTATCACAAATCAGCGGACTCGATGTTGTTCGCTTCTCATCCATTCCTGTGGCGCTGTTTTCTCATTCGATCTCTGCTCAGTGCATTTGCCTGTAGACGCCTAGCGTCTATGGACTTCAGTGGGACTGAGTGGAACAGTTTCTTTCATTGCCACAAAACTGGACAGTAATCGGATAAATGCCACAATGTTGTCCCGCCCCCAGACGCTGAGCATCTCTGGGGGTGAATGGAGCTGTGGGCAGAACTCGGCCGGGCTGGACGCCAGGATTCCATGTGCTGATTGGAGGATCAGTCGAAAGGCTGAATCCCATTTGACTGACAGCTATTTTGAGATCTACTCCTTCACTGATACAGTTCAGTTTAATACCGTCGCGCATTCTGCTGTGAAATCGAGAGAGAAACCACTACGAAATTACTTGTTCATTTCTTGCACTGTAAATAAAACACACTCATTGGACTTCCTTGTTTCAATTTAACATACTTTCAACGTTTTCTTGTTTCAGTTACATAATTTAATCATTTCTTGTTCGAGTCTAATATCGTTTATAGATAGTTAAATCAATCAAACTGTCGGCTAGGTCAGAGTGAAAGGAGCATCTCTTGTTTAAAAAGGCTGAAGTCTTACACCCACAACACAATGGGCCAAGGCAATCTAAGCAGCCTAGCTCTGCTGGACATTGAGAGGACACTGGTCCAGTCCCTGGAAAAGACGCTTACTTCGTACGATAAGGTCACTGAGCATTTTCTTAAAAAGGAACGGAGGGCCGAATTTATGTTTAAATAACTTGACAATTTTTTTTTTAAAGTAAGCCGACAATGAGCTTCCCCTGTCTGAAAGACGAGCAGCCGCCACTGATGTATGTGTTTCATGTTGTTGGACTGTGTATGGCTGCTACCTTGGCCAGGTCTCCCTTGTAAAAGGGATTCCTAATCTCAGTGGGACTTCCTGGTTAAATAAAGGTAAAATAAATCAATAATAAAGTGAACCTTAGACCTTGAATGTAGGCAGAGTTAAAGGTTAACTTTTTTAAATTGTCCTTATAGGAAAATGTGGTTTCTGTATTTTACTCATCCATAGTACTTAGCAGTCGCAATACACACATATATGGCGCAGTGAGTTGCCATTGCAGGTGTTCAGGAACAAATCCAGGTTTTCCTCATTGTTCTGGTCAGGGGCACTGACTGACTGAGAATCAATCTACATGCTGTGAGGTGCAGGTGCTGAACACTACACCACCGTGCCACCTGTTATATACGATAATGACAAAGAGAATGTGGTGCTGTGCATCAGGGCCAAACATCTCTTTTATCTCAAGAGGCGTTTCTCAGTATGCCTTCTTGTCTGTTCTTTTAGCCATGGCCTAGAAGGCTGGAGAGTCAGCCTGTGACTGAAGGGTCGCTGGTTTGATTCCCTGGACTGGCAGAAAGTTGTTGGCTAATGTGCCCTAGAGCGAGGCACTTAAACCCCCATTTGGGTGCTTGATATGGTAAGCCCACTGCTCCTAGTCTGTGGTGTGTTCCTGCATATTCTAGTGATGGGTTCAAAGCAGAAGGTCAATTTTGGCATGCGGTGCCTGTCTACTGCACACTGACAAATAAAGAATCTTAATCTTAATTCTTGCGATCTCGTGAAACGTCATAAATTGAGGCCCAAGTACAGTTCCATTTAAAAGTTTGCACAAACCAAGATCAGATGGAATTCCTGGACGTTGTTCTTGTCTCCATGTCCCATATACCGTGAATGCACTGGTTGGTGACTCATGTGAACTGAGATGCATTTTGTGCTATTGTCCACTTGAGACTTGTGTTTTTAGGAAGTCCATTCGTTTGGACCATTCTTACCAAGACTGAACTTGATATTGAGAAATGTCTATTGTTCCACTAGTCTTGTTGTTTGTCCAGATACAACAAGTTGTTTCAGAGAGAAGAGGCTTTGTCCTGGTAACCCTTCCAAAACCCTATCATTGAGACTTGCTTCAGTTTTTTCCAATATTATCTCTTGAACTTCAACATTCTGTATCATAACTGAGGCCTGTTGAGTCAGTTTTTTGCAACTTCTCTGAGCTTTGCACAGTCTGAGCTTGTGTTGATTTTGTAGAAATGGGAAGATTCCTCAACTATCTTGAATGTTTTCCACTTGTGAATAATCCCTCTCAGTGTGCAATGATTGACTTCAACATGTTTGTAAATGGCCTTAGAAGCCATTCCAGACTGATGTGCAACAACAAATGCTTCTCTGAACTCATATCATACTATCATGCTGATGTCTTCCATCATTGGCTTTGTGTTACATAGACCTGAATGCTCCAAACCAGCAAACTATTAAAGCTTCTGCTGTTATAGAGGTGGTGACACTTGATAATTTGCTTAGTAACACAGGAATGCAACTTACCTTCTTATTTTCTACAGCAGTATGGGTGTGGGTCGGGTCCACTTCAGTTCACCCAATGAGTTAAACCCCACCTCCTCCAATTTTGATGAAATTTGGTGTATGAATAGTTCATAGCCAGAAAAGCCAAAATTTCCAAATTTAACTTTATTGGACCAACAGTTTTTGAGATATCATAGGTTATTTTTTTCATTTTTTTGCGAAAAAGACAGTGGCAGCCAAATTTCAAATTGCTGTAACTCAGCAACCACTGGTTCGATTTTAAAAAGCAAGGTATTTCTGTAAAGGGAAGACCATACAGAACCTAAATCTACCATTATTTTGTGCATTTGGGTACTTTTGAGTTGGGACACTGTAGGACACACCCACCCTCTTTGACACCATTATGAAAAATGTAGCCCTATGTGTCAACTACAGCATATAAAAAATTGGAGGGGTTTTCTTTTTTATTTTCATGCAATACCATGTAGAATCTGGCATGCCTATTCCTTCAGAGGTCCATTCAGTGTCATTTCTGTATACATATATATTTTTTTCCAAACAGAAGAAAAGACAAAACTTTTATGTGTACAAGGAACTAAAAGCAGAGCAAATACATTAATAAATAGAGGTGATCAAGACAATATAGCAATTGCCATGTACACTAGTAATAGAATAAATTCAATAAGTATTGTTGGGAAAGGAGTGGGATGAAGAAAACTTATTAAATCCCACCCCTACCTCTCATTTATGTGTTATGTTATAATGAAATTGTGGTATCTCGAAAACCGCTCCTCCAATAAAGTAAAATTTTAAATATTGGTGTTTCTGTCTATGAATTATCTATACACCAAATTTCATAAACATTGGAGGGGGTGAGGTTCAAAAATGCCATTTTTTGGGGGGATCTGAGATGGACTGACCAATGTACTTAATTGTTCACACCTGCTTCTGAAGTTTTTCTAAATAAAAAATACCAAGAGTGGAATCTGGTTTGTTTTGTTTTCTCTTGAAGTTAGATTTAATCATGATGATTTATGCCTTGATGCCAAGAGGATATACTTTTTCTGATGGTTGTAAATAACATAATTAGAGGTATTTATAGTTTCAACTGGTTGCATAAGAACAACATTCCTTATAGACCAGACTGACTAAACAGGGAAAAACAGTAGCCTCTAGTACTGTAGGTTCATGCCATGCAGCACAAGTGAATTTGTGAGCCCATAATCAAATTCAACAACCACAACGCCACCATTTAACTGTGATAGACTGACTGTACAGCTGATGCTTTGGTATATACTGACCTACATCTGCTGCAAACGAGCTCAGCGTAAGCTGCTGCAAAAGGAGTCCATCTAAAGTTAAACAGCGACTTCCCTAACAAGCAGAGATGCAATGTGTGGTCTAAAGGTATAGAGCTTAAAGATCTCTCCAAGGAAATCTGAACCAGTGAGTTCTGGCGCAAGCAAAACCGAGCCAGTCCCTGATGAAATGTCTGGTGTGTACGTGCACGCTGCGGGTATGTAAGTGCATTTTTATCTGTGCATGAGCGTTTTGATTTATGATGATTGTGATTTATGCCGGTGATGGATGACCACATTAGGAGCAGCATCTTTTTTTTCTCCATTCTAGTCCCTCTCCCATTTTCTCTGTGTATTTATCATGTGTTGTTCAATTAATTTAGATTTGCACGCCTAAAACAAAACATACTAAAACAAATAAAGCACGTAATAAATTGTTTCCCTTGTTAAATTAGATGTATCATCTAAGAGGTGATGGCTGACAAGTTGTGTGACTATAACAGATGATGGGGTCGGATTGACATTCATTTCTCATGTAATTCAGATTTAATCCCACTAAAGGCTTCTTCCCACCAATTGCCGTGTCATTAAATCAGAAATATGTTTGTCTTGAAATAATAAGCCTCCGTGCCCAGACTTCTTGCTGCATGTGTTGCTAGGCAACATCTAGACTAGCTAAACACCAAAGAGCTGATACCAGTAAAGGGATTTTGATCATGAGAAGGATGGGATTATGGTATATTTATTTATTTCTAGGTCATCATAAATATAAATTTAGTTTCATTACACTAAGTTTAGATTATGATTGAACTCAATTTACTCTCAAAATGTGGATTAATTATAAGAATAGTATTGATTCATAGAAAGCAGCATATTAAAAGGGTCTTTCCTGCAGAGATTTCTATCACCTGACCATCTCCTTAGTCCTTAATCACACTTTACAGCTCAGACTTTCTCGCTCACGTTCTCACTCTCGAACTTCTGAACTCTTGCCGTGTCGTCATTATCTCTGCAGTTAAAGACGTGTTAGCCTCAGCACTTTCGCCACATTAACGCTCGCCCTTTCCTACATTTGTCCTTCAACTCTGCAGGACTCATAGAAGTGACAGTCTTCTTTTTTTCTCATAAGCCACGCATTCATACTTCCCTAACTCCACTTACTTAAAGCATTAAGAGAATGCAAATAAGATGCTCTGGTCCACCTCAGACCGAGATAAAACCATTTTTGTATCTTCGGTTTTGTACATTTTGTCAGTGATGAAGAATCAACACTGGAATTCAAAGCACTGCATTTACTATTATTATTATTTTTTAATAAATGGGTGCTTCTGTGAAACTGGTCCCTAAAAACGGGACATGGGGGCTAAAAATTCAAACCAGATGTAGACTAATGTTATGAAGCAAGTTTGGAAGCATTTTGGGTCTATTATAAAAATAAGCATTTACTGAGATAAAAGAGAAACTATTTTTCAGATAAAACACATTTTTATATAATTTTTATACAAAAATCTACATGCAACAGCAAAAAGGACACGAAAATTATGCGCTACTATTTTTTCAAGTATCTTTTTATTCTGTCACAGGTACATTTTGGGAATCGAACTAATTATACTATAATACTATTGCAAAATCACTCCCAATATATTTTTATTCAAATAGGCAAGTTCTGCATGGTCAAAACACAGTAATGTCCCATCAAAGAGCAAACTTTAATTGATTGCCATTCCAACATTTATTTGCACTTTCAAATGAAATTGTCTCCAGTGGTCTACGTGACTGACTTTCGATGCTACCACGTGTTGAAAATGTCATGTGATTCAGTCACGGGGCCATGACCATGGACCCCTAAGGGTTAAGTGATTGCCATTCCAATATTTATTTCAATATAAAGTAGCTCCTTGTTTTAGATAATCCCTTATGGTCCAACTAAAGCAAAAATTAATTTAAAAGTAAAATGTGGGTCATTTAGCAACACTAATTTGTCAAATTGTCTCTAAAGTGTCCCGTCAGAGATTTTGAATACCGTGTTTTGACCCTACAGTTGTTAACCCTTCAGGGTCTGCGCCTATTTTGGCCGTTTTTGAATACTTTTGATTTTGCCTTTATATACAATATAAAGAAATGTTTACTATACCCATGTTTGGTACATGCAGTGGTGCTGCTTGCCATTAGGCAAGGCAGGCAGCTGCTTGGGGCCCCTAAGCCAGCAGGGGCCCCCAAAGGACCAACAGACTTGACACGAACAGTCTAAAGAATAAGTTCACTGCACAGCGGCAGTGAGAAGTTGCAGTAACAACTAGCTGTCTCAAATTGTCTGAAGGGGCCCCCTGAGTCCAAATTTTTTATTTTATTTTTTTTGCTTGGGGCCCCAGGGGACCCTTTCTGCGCCACTGGGTACATGGGGGCTAAAAATTCAAACCAGATGTAGACTAATGTTATGAAGCAAGTTTGGAAGCAGTTTGGGTCTATTATAAAAATAAGCATTTACTGAGATAAAAGAGAAAGTATTTTTCAGATAAAACACATTTTTATATAATTTTTATACAAAAATCTGCATGTAACAGCAAAAAGGACACGAAAATTACGCACGGCTATTTTTTTTTTTTTCAAATATCTTTTATTCTGTCACAGGTACATTTTGGGAATCAAACTAATTATGCAAGGCAGTGTTTCAAAAAAATGACCACTATTGCAAAATCACTCCCAACGTATTTTTATTTAAATAGGCAAGTTCTGCATGTATTGCGAGTGGACACAATGGGTTACACACGAAACCTGGAATGAGACTGAGGATTCATGAAAAGTCCACGTCTGGATTAGAAAAACCACTAGGATCCTCAAATTTAACTCTTGGGGGTCTGAGCCTATTTTGGCCATTTTTGAGTACTTATGATTGTGCCTTTATATACGATATAAAGAAATGTTTACTATACCCATGTTTGGTGTCTTTATTTCAGCACAACTTCATCTATCTCATCTGCCTATTATTTTTCACTTTAACCTACTATATCAACACAAAAGGCCAAAAAACACAAAAAACATAAAATCCGGTTTAACAAATGTATATAATTTATTGCATAAATAACACAAAGATGTTTAACAAACCTTTTCGAAGACTTTAAAAGTGAATATTGGTTCCAAATATTAGGTATATAAAATCAAAATTGTAATAAATTAAAACTATACTATATTATCTTTACATAGGCGTTTTCTCTGGTTTTCTCACCCATCCGGTCCTCCCGGTTTCCGCATCCGGCTCAGGTGGGGGTCATTCTCACCCTTACCTGTAATCCACAGATTTGGCCAATTTTGAAAACGGACAAAAAATGACGAAGATACGGTAAGCAATATAACGCCTGCCTGAGCTCATTTTCATACTTTTATTCATGTTTGTTTGCTCCGGGTTTAAACCATCATATCTCCGGTTGTATTTATTCTATCAACATCAAATAAAAAGTGGGAGAGTGTTTCAAGTCTGCACTTTCAAATGCAATTGTCCCCAGTGGTCTATGTGACCGACCTCCAATGCCATGACATGTTTAAAATGTCATGTGATTCAGCCACAGGGCCGTGACTGTGGACCCCTAAGGATTAACACAGTGTCTTTATTTATAATGGTATCTTAGACCATTTCAAGCCATTTTTCAAAACAAAATGCATTGAAACCTGGTAACTTTTCATGTCCCAATTTTGGTCCTATTTTTGGCACCAATATTTGATTAAAATTTCATTAATTTTGGGATGGCTCAGAGCAAGAGTATAATTTTTACATCCTGGAGGGAAATATGTCTAAATTTCTCTTTTATTATTGGGTCTAAAAGGGTGGCAAAGTGCCAGGTACCAAAATGAACCCAGTTTCATAGAAACATCCAAATAGAAGTATCAGTACAGGTTGACCAAACATTTAATGAATGGATTTGCATCTAATTCTCCTTTTCATGCACTTAAACCATGAGTCACCACAACCCTTGTCAGAATCATCATCCTTTTTTTTTTTTTTTCATTATTTAGGTTTTTCTAACTATTTTAAGGCTTAGGTGCAATAATCCAGGATGCTTCAGGCAGAACTTTAAGAAAATGTAAAATCAGCTCTTTGGAAGCTGTTTATCATCTCCTCCAGCTTTTCCCAAATGTGTGTACAAAGTTATGGTGATAATTGGTGAAAAATTATGGGAAGTATAAAAAAATAATATTTTCATGCAGTAGGACAAGCTCTGCGTACATGTGTCTAAAACTTGGACAAAATTTGTAAAAATTCTGCAATGGAGACAATAGCTGAGCCCCCAGACAACAAAGAGGAAACTGGGATTATTATTATCAAACCCAAACTATCACATGAAAAGTAAACTGTAAATGTAGCGAAATATCAGAAACAATGAAAAGGTGTTTATCAAAACTCAAGATGACATCCTGAGAACCCACAGGCTTTCAATTCAGTGTTATACAGTTTGAAAGAAACCACAAAACATTCACTTTGAAGATGATGGAGTGTAATCATTTCAGCCAAATCCATTAATGGACTGCACAGCTTTTGCAGGAAAATTACTCAAAATATTGTGAGTGAAAAAGCAAAATGACAGAATTCCCTTCAAGCAGTGTTGACAAACATGAAACACCAGTGTTGCACTTACTATAGGTCATTTCCATGTATGCAAGCTAGGGTATATTCAGACTGGTACATGCATCACCTTCTCCTTCTCCTTGATTTAAGATTTTTTGACATAATAACCACTGTTATAATGGATCAATTTTCTGCTTAGATTCATTGTTTACATCTACAACGTC
Source organism: Sphaeramia orbicularis (assembly GCF_902148855.1). Classification (NCBI taxonomy): domain Eukaryota; kingdom Metazoa; phylum Chordata; class Actinopteri; order Kurtiformes; family Apogonidae; genus Sphaeramia; species Sphaeramia orbicularis. The sequence goes on from NC_043968.1 coordinate 55,041,975, forward strand.
AGAGAGAGATGGTGTGCATCATCACATTTATGTTTCGTACTATGACTTATTTCATAGCCTGAGATCTGCACTGAAAAAAAAAAAAAAAAAATTTTGGGTGTAGTAATATTTATTAGGTTAACTGTCACAGTTTTTATTTTCTACTTCTAAGTATCAGTGAGAACTGGAATTATTCAAGTAAAACTAAATATGTCATTTGTGTAATAAATAAACTGTGTGGGAAGAGTAAGTTGTATTATGTATTTTCACATAATATTCAAAGGTTGTAGTCATTGCACATGAAAATAGAAATACCAAGTAAGTTTTAATCGGTGATTTAAACTGTAGAAAAGAAATTTAAAATGTGTAAATGTTACTTATATATTGTCCATTAATAAAAGTTAGAAAAAGTATTAATGGAGAAGGTTAGTGTACTTGTTCTTGTTTTTGGGTTTGTTTGCATGTAAAAAAAAAAAAAAAAAAGGAAATTGTGCAACAATTTATTTTCAACTGATGTCACATATGATACAATGTTTGTATTGCCCAATTTCTGTAAAACTCCAAATAAACAAAGGTTGGAAAAAAAAAAAAATGTATTGTAGCCAGCCACACTGATCATAATGGGGGCAGTTTGTGCCAAGTCATGTGACTCATGTAGTTTACAGTGTCACTGAGTCATGTGACAGTGCGCTACCTTACAAGTTGTAAATATTCGTTAAAAGCAAGTGACAGTGTTGACAGTGTTCTGTGTTCTGTAGTTCTATGACTCATGTTCTGCCTATAGGGGAGAGTAGCAGAGTTAACTGGGTGGAAGGAACATTTCAGTTTGACACCATGACTGAACGGTCTGTGCTGCTGTCAAAGGTCTGGGCTGTTTTACACCAGCGTTAACTGAAAGTACATACCACTGTTTCATACGTGTGTGGTGTACTGGAAACTCAGAAGTGTGACCAGTGATCACCCTTCTGTAACTTAGCTCTACCAAAATGTCACAGTATTTATAAATTAACTTGAAAAGCCATTAGCTTTAGGTGCATTAGCATTTTTCAGTTTGAAGCAGTCAGAGTCTGAGTAAAACTTACAAAGAAGGATGAAGTCAAATTCAGTGACCATATTAATAATCATCAGTAAATTACCTAAGGTTTGCTAGTAAAATAAACCTATATCCGCAAGTAAAGCCTACTTGATGATTGCCCTTGTAGAATTTACTAACAATTCTAAGTGCAAATACTTTCCTAAGTTTTCCTAAGGAAATAACACCCCCAACTTTTTTCAGTGTGTGCTGGTTCTAGTGCACAGGTGTCAAACATGCGGCCCGGAGGCCAAAACTGGCCCACCAAAGTTTCCAATCCGGCCTGCGGGATGAATTTGCAAAGTGCAAGTTAGGGCATCGAACTCAAAAATAATGTCATAATAACATATAAATAATGACAACACCATTTTTTTTCTCTTTGATTAAGTGCAAAAAATGTTAAGTTATGAAAATATTCACTTTAGCAAACTATCCTTTAACAATAAAATGTGAATAACCTGAACAAATATGAACAACCTGTAATGTCTAAAGAAAATTAAGTGCAATTTTAATAACATTCTGCCTGTTACTAAATGTTTTGTGCCTTTGTAAATATCATCTGTAATGCACATGTATAAATGATAAGTCGAGGCATAATATTGATAAAATTGTACTTATATTTCTTAACAAATTGCATTTTTTTCAGGTTATTCACATCCTTTTTGTTTGGATAGTTTGTAAATGTAAATATTGGCAGAATTGAGTGTTATTTTTTGCACTAAAACAATTTGGAGTTGTCATTATTTACTGGCTGTCTTGCTATTATTTTACTGGTTCGGCCCACTGCAGATTAAGTTGGGCTGAATGTGGCCCCCAGAAAAAAATGAGTTTGACACCCCTGTTCTAGTGAATTGGATGGCAGTATTTGGGAATCTCCATAAATATGTCAATTATGTTTTGTTATGTCATGGCCTATATCAACATACTACCCAAAGGTTTTAATGCCCAACAGGAACAAGACCAGCTCTTAAAAAGTAACAGTATTAATAGCTAAATGAAAACGTTCTAACACAAGTGACAGTTCTGCTTTGTAAATAATTACAATAATTGCTAGAATAAAAAGCTTTTGGTCAATTTATTGTTTTTTCCCAGCTTGTGGACAGAGTTTTGGTTTGATTTTCCTTGTATATTTTTAATTCATTATATGTGTCATACTAAGGTGTGCCGATAAACATGTAAGACTTATTAAATGTACTTTGACCAAGGCCACAGGTCAACATTTGGTTTCGGACAATGAGATTGGAGACACTTTAAACCTTATGGTCAAATTCATATAGATTTAACTCAATTGTTCATGCCCCCCCCCCTTTTTTTTTTTTTTTTTTTTTTTTAATAGCATGAATAGTTTTGTTTTCCTGCATTATTTGAGGCAAGAAGTAGACTCGCTTGTTGGGTTCAGAATACACATGTTAGAAACTGTGCGTCTACTCCACTGCATGTATGATAAGACTTTATCCCAGGGGTGTCAAACTCATTTTAGTTCAGGGGCCACATTATGCCAAATTTGATCTGCGGTGGGCTGGACCAGTAAAATAATAATATAATAATATATAAATAACGCCAACTCCAAACTTCCCTCAATGTTTTAGAGCGAAAAAAAAAAGGAAAATTATGCAATGAAAATGTTTACATTTACTAACTATCCTTTAAAACAATGTGAATAACATGAACAAACACATTTCTTAAGAAACCTAAGTACAATTTTAACAATATTATGTCTCAGTTTATCATTTACACATGTAAATTGCAACGTACAGATCACAGTGGATCTACAAATACACAAAACATTTAATAACAGTTAGAATATTGTTAAAATTACACTTCAGACATTTCAAAATGTTCATATTTGTGTTTTTGTGAAATATTAGTTTGTTTTAGTGTAAATACAGTAAAATGAGATGAAAATGTTTACATTTATAAAGGGACAAATTTGGAGTTGTGAGTATTTATAGGTTATTGTGATTGTATTTTACTGATCACACCCACTGGAGATTAAATTGGTCTGTATGTGGAACCTGAACTAAAATGATTAATATCTTCAGTGTAATTTTTGCATTTGACTGGACCTTTTGGCGGGCCGGATTTGGCCCCCGGGCCGTAGTTTGACACCTGTGCTTTATCGCAAATGGCTTCGGCCTTCACACAGAAGAGCAAAAGCCACTGTTTTTTTTTTTTTTTTTCAGTCATATTGTCATTGCGGTCCCTTTGTGCGCAATGGAACGATTTGAAAGCATGCATTTTTCCAGAGCATTGTAAGACTTTTAGAAGAATTATGTGCTTTTGCAAGATATGTCGAATGTTCTGTCAGGTTTTGTGGTTGGTATGTCGTGATTAATAACAACAGAATGAAATTTCTACAGTTTATACTGTTAAAAAAAATGGTCATTTTTTCCAAAAAGGCCATTTTTAGTGCGAAAGTCTTTCATTGACTTATTGTATTGCCCACAAGTGGTGTGACACAGTTGGATATGTGAATTATATTCGTGTGCTGCAGCTTGGTAGAAACTTTACATAAATATCTTTGATGGCTGGCATATTCTCAGGACATATAATGAGACGTGATGACATTTTGCCTCCCATCAAACTGTCTCGGTGTATAAATCTAAATCTGGCCCTGTCGTCTTCTGGAGCCCATTTAAAAACTCGGCTGCATGGGGGGTTGTGGTTTGGTCGAGTCGGTTCCCAGCAGGTTCCCTCAGCTGGGTTCGTTTCTCGTCTTTTCCACTACCGTTGTTCATCTACAGAACACGCTCAAATAAAGTTTGCACGTCTCATGAGGACAGACACCTGAATTCTGGACACTGCAACAACATTTGAGTGAAAATAAAGCAAAGGTAGAAATGTGTAGTGTTTACTCACAGGAGCCCAGAAATGAAGTCAATTTTCTAATTTACTGATATTGACTTTTTCTTTTTTTTTTTACATGGGTAATTAAACTGATAAGTGCTAGACAGACTGTAATGACTTGCTGTATGAAATCAGCCAACAATAATTAATGGAGGGAAGAAAAGTCACCCTAAATTAGACTTGATGTGTATTATTACCGCGCTCAAAGACGGTTCAATTAATCAACAATTTATAAGCACGACCAACTTGCTTTGAGGCAACACAGGGAAGTCAGAAGTCTGTTCTGTGATTTCATATCATGACGTCCTATATTATAATAGGAATGTGTGTGTGTCTCAGGCATCACACAAAATCTAGAAAGAGCTGACTGCTGCAGTTTGGCAAAATTGTGTATTTTTTATCGAGGAAGAGACTAGTGAAAACGGCAAGTTGCTGGGATCAATATTTTGGGAGATATTAATCATTTTGGAATACAATGGCCTTCCAATGGCCAATCACGTTGCTATGCCCAGAATCATAGAATCATCATTGAAGTGGGTTACCTAGAAACAGATAAATAATAGGGTCACGTTGCCATTGTGTAAAATTTCATGTGCAGAAACAGACATGCCAGCTGAGAAGTTATTCAACTGAAAATGCCAGTGGAATTTAGCGAGAAAGTAAAGGAATGAACTGGATCAGTGGATCTAGAACCAATGTGCTAGTTAACCCATAAACATATAATGCCAAACGTGTCATATTTGATACATGAGTTTTGAAGCCCTCTACATGATCAGTGTGATATTTTTTTTTCTTGAAAAACCTCATGTATACAATTAGATACATGCAATACACAGATAATCCACCAGTGGGGAGGAATTCATTCACCAGAGGCCTTTCCAGTGACACTTCAAGATTGTCATTAACCCTTTCATGCACAGTGGTCACTCCAGTGGACAGCTATTCTACAGCTGTTCTCTTGTATATTCATGGATTTTGTTCTTTTCGTTGTTTTTTTTTTTTTTTTTTTAACACATATCTTTATTAAAGTTTCAAGACACTACATATCTTTTCTGACATGAATTGGTATCATTATGTAGATCTCTCCTGAGCATAAACCCCCAGAATCACAAGCCCTCACCAAAGTTTTCACACAATTTATCAGTAAATACATATTTCTGTGCATCAAAAATTAAACGTGTGGTGTCCAGCTGAGTGGACATTTTTGCAACTTCATAAAAAAATAGGTTCATAAGATTTTTTTCTTTTTTAATTTTTAAAATTATTTTTATTTTATTTATTTTTCAGAAGAATTTTTTCAATCGCATTGTTTTTTTCATGCCCAAAGAGGAATAAAAACACTCAGGAAAAAAAATTGATTAAGGTTCTCATTATTCGTGCATGAAAGGGTTAATGAGGAAGGAGGCAGAACTTTGCCAATTTTGAAAAAGAATTACCAATTTGTTGGACACTTTTGTGTTATTTTATGTTTTTGTTCAAAAGTAATAATATTTGAGCATTGAGACCTGATGTATCAAATATGATACAAAACTGAAACTCATGCAAGGAAACTGTTATTAGATTTTTTTTTTTTTTTGGTTGTTCAGAAGGACCAGTAAAGGCTCTGGTTTCAAAGAACTAGAATTTTCTGTCAGTGATTTAATGGTTCAGGTTTTACAAGAATAAAGACCCAAACAGCCACTGGCGACCAAAATCATATATCAATCTAAAATGTTTAATACCCGTTGATCCTCTAATATTATTAATACATGTATTATTAGTATCAGTATTATTTAAATTGGTGTAAAATGCAGTTTGCCATCTTTTCATGGTCATCAGATATGACCCATTTGGACGTTCAGAGGCTCTGTAATTACCATGGAAACACTGTCATTTTCTACAACAGTTATTCACCAGTAAAACCAATGGAGTTGGATCAATGACAGTTGACTGAGACACTTGGCTTATATTCAGTTATTGATATCTTTGGTAATAAAGTCATTTTTTCTTCAGTTTTCTCAATTTCTAATATAATAACCCTCAACTTAAATCTGAGCTTTTATGAACATCCATACGATCAGTAAATTAAACATAGGAAAGTATCAGATATTCACTTAAACAAAGCAAAATACGAGGGTAATATTATAATAAATGGTGATAAAACACTTAAGACAGGTTAAATAGAGGAAAAAAATCATTTGGGAACTACTACAAAGTAACGCTGGGTCTTTATGGGTTAAAATACAACTTGCAGGTTCATCTGTATTTCTGCATGGTGTTAAACAGAAAGACATTATGAGAATAAGTATTAAGTTGGAAAGCACAAGTGCAAAAATTCAGAGTAAAGTCTGTGTGTGAATGTGTGAGTGAATGAATAATGGATCAATAATACAGTATAAAGCGCTTTAGGTGCCTTGAAAAGTACTATAGAAATCCAATGCATTATTATTATTATTATTATTATTATTATTATTACTGTTATTATTATTATTATTATTATTATTATTACTGTTATTATTATTATTATTGTTATTATTATTATTATTATTATTATATGTTCTTAAAAACTGGCTTTTTTCCAAATGTGTCAAATTCTGTCACTCAAGGGAATCACCTGATATGGAAAACAAATAAACAAACAAACCAATAGCATGGTAAACCAGGGCAAGAATCCAGTCAAAGTTGGCCTGATGAAAACTGCTCGAAGACATAATATGTTGGCTCTTGTGTTTTTTCAGGAATTATCTACATAAATACAGCTTTTTCTGTATTTCCTTCTTGGCATTGAACACTTTTTTTCTCTCCAATGCTTGGATTCACTCCTATTTTTACACTTATTTCCCCCTTTCAGAATCAGGCTTTTGGAATCAGTAAAGATTTTTAAGAGTTTTCTTAACTCTTTCCCCGCCATTGACGAGATATTCCGTCAATTGCTTCCCAACGCTTCCCCGCCAATGACGAGATTTTCCGTCAATCCGTGTTTTCACTGTTATACTGTAGTTGGAGGTGTTGTGGATCATGTGAATTACTTTCCTTAGTCCAAAAACAAACAATTAAGCAACTTTTTCGGAAAAATGACGGGCCGGGTTTAACGTTTTTGCACTGGAGTCTCCGTATCCCATGGTAACGCATCCAGCGGCAGTCACTGAATGAGGAAATGAAGACTGCAGGAACCGCGCGCAGTTTCAAAAGCCTTAAAGATGATTATGGAGACAGAGTCTGACAATTCAATATATGATGGAGCTACAGAAGAACCATTTAGAGACAGGAACGGAGAAATAGAAGGTGAGGGAGACGGACACGGAACACGGGAAACACGGAGCGGCTCAGGTCCGACACGGAGGTGCGGGTGTGGGGGGGGGGGGGGCACGGAGCGACACGGAGAAAATGACAGACAGGAGGAAGAGAAAAGAGACATTTCTAGTGGACATTCAAGGAGAAGACAGACAACCAGACGTGGGACAAGACAAAGGAAAGCTAGTCTGCATCTGTTAGAGTGAGTTCAGATTCAGACTGAGGACACAGAACATATTCAGCTGTAGAATGTCAGCAGGACACAGGGAAGACACTGTTGGATTTGGCTTTTGTATGAAATAAATAAATACATATATTCATACAGAGATAAATAACTAGATGTCCATAGAATTATTTACAGATCAAACACAGCAGCTGGTCCAACAGGAGGACCTGGTGCAGCCAAAGGCCAGAAATCTACAGTATTTAGTGCATTTGTTTCTTTTTTTCTTGAAAATGAGGAATATTGAGGTGTTTATATCCAAAAGCTAAACTACTATGTGTTAGACTTATAACTGATGTATGTAAATGTGCAAAGTTTAGAAGGAACCTGGTGCTTTACAAGATGTTCGGTCTAAAGTTTGGTGTGGATTCCCCTAACATTTTGTGGAATGATGGGATATCTTAGAGCTGTTTGTTACTATTATTGCTGTTATTATTATTTTATTTTGTGATTTTGAAGACAGCGTTACTGTTGGTAAATAAGAAAGAGTCAAAAATGTAAATAGGAAATCAGTTTTCTCTTGAAAATCAATATCTTTGAAAAAAATGCAATTTTCTCAGCTTTTTGCTCAAAATTCATTTTTTTCCTGAAAATGACCAATATTCAAATGTTTATATCTCATGAACGAATAAAGATAGAATAAAATAGTTTTTTGTGTTTAAAAGTTGAAGTTCTGTTCTTTCTTTTGATGTATTCAGTGTTCACATACTCCTAACACAACATTTTCAGTGAGCCTCCAAAGATTAGTGAAAATGACCAAAACGGCTGGCGCTGGCTACCAACTCACTGGAAAATGCTCTGGCGGGGAAAGAGTTAATACCAACTTTTATACCTTGGGTTTTTACAGTTTTATTTGCATTTTAATAGGTATTTTAAAAAGAACTGACTGCATTTTATGTGCGTGCCATTAGATTTTATGTTGTATTTATGTATGTCTTTAATTTCATACCATAAAATCAAAGTCTTGTATTTATATTGTGAATTATTTGCTTTTCTAATTTGTATTTTTTAATTTGTGGTTGGAAAAGTGCTCTAAATAATATTACTTACTTCTCCCAGAGATCCCAACAAACTGTTCATCTATGACATCCTTTTTTTCAACATAGTGCCTTTTTTTAATCCCTCAAACAGGACTATAAACTACTCTGACCTTCATAAATCTACTCTTAGTTGCTAACATGTTTCTGAATATTGCTGCCTTTTATATTTTCCTCTTCAGTACAGCTCAGTGTTTTACATAAAAATCAGTTTTTCATTACACTACATACAGTTGACCCCCCCCCACACACAGAATGAAGCTAATGATTCACCATACTGTATATGAGTCACACTTTACATCTACAACAGTCCCTTTAACGCCTCAGCTAAATGATCTATGGCTTCAGATTTTAACAGAGCCTTAGAAAATCCCTGTTTTCCTCTGGTCATACTGTTATAAAATCACACCACAGAGTGTCTGTGTGGAGGATGCTCTCAGCAGATGAAAACATGTTTTGCCGACTTTTCTGACACAAGAGCCGAGAGCCAGACCAGCTGACAGAAACAAGGGGTTTCCAACTGGAGTGTGTTGTCCTCAGGATACGTAGGCTGCTGTATACGGTGGGAACGACCCGATAAACACAGCTTCACAACATCAATACTCTGAAGACCTGTAATTTCATACTGAAAACATAGAAGAAAAATACAACTATACTTATCTTGCATATCATTACCTTCACAAATGTTATATTTTTTAATTTTAAATGGAACATACATAGTCTGCATATCAATCCATCCATCCATCCACTGGATAATTACTCTAGTGATTAATATGTTTGTAGTGGAAACAAGTTTTTTAACCTTAACTGATGCAATGAGTAGCTTCTCATTTCTTAGACCAACTTTTTTGGCTCATGACCCCATTTTAACTTCACAAATTTCTGGCGACCCCAGACATTTAAAAACAAAGACATTTTTTGGGCTAAAATTAATTCATTTTTGATCATGTAATAGTTTGCAATACTATGTTGCAAATAAATGTTAATTTTAGCCAACATTTAGTCTATATAATGTATATTATTATGGACAGAGGCAGAAAAGCCAGGTGTAGATTATTGTCATGTTTTGTCAGATTTGTTAATCATGTTAATGTTTAGTGTTTCATGTCTCATCTTTGGTTTTCAGTGTTTTGTCTTTGTTTGATTAGTCACTTTGTTAAATTAGAGTCGTTCACATTTTGTCCCATCTTGCACTTCCTGTTTTATTTTGTACTCATCTCTTCCCTCTTGTTTCAGACCCTGACTTCCTCCCTTTATGTGTTTTCCCACCAGTGTGACTGTTAGCCCCACCCCTGATTGTTGTCACCTGTGTTCCCCTACCTCATGTATAAATAGTCCTGTCTCCCTTTGTCTTGTTCCAGTTCGTCTGATTCCGTCAGTGTTCACATCAAGCGGCCAACCAGGTTTTTTCCACGTTTGTCAGGTTTTTGTTTCAAGTTTTTCTGAGAGTTTTTTGTACACCAAAGAGATTTTTAGTTTGATATATCCTCCTTGAGAGTGCTTTTTGTTATTCACTTTTTCATTATTAAAATACTTTTGTTAAAACCTTCAATTTTTGTGAGTCGTGCATTTGAATCCTCCTTTTCATATGTCAAAGAGTTTTAACAATTACTGCACAAAGGGAGAATTTGATTTTCCTTGGTCAGGATATGTACAGTCAGTCCAGCTTGGATTTACAAGGCTGACAATTAATACTGAACAAACAAGAACTCAAACTATGAATTATGAAAGAGCTGCAGCATCTGAAACTGACCACAATGAACATTTGACAGATAAACAGAACCACAGTGCTTCAGTTTCAGCTTCACAGTTTGTCATGTCTTTTATGGATTGGGATTGTCTCTCTCAACTCATCATATATTTTTTTTATTAATGAGTTATTTGCTCTTTTTTTTTATCCATTACTAGAAATTTCAGGCGACCCCACATGGAGTCCTGACCCCAAGGTTGGAAAACACTGGCTTAGACTGTTATTAATTTGCAGGAAACACATAGATTAAAGCAGCATATGACTTTCATCTCTTATTTTTCTTCAAATTTGTAAAACCCCAGTGATAGCCTCCTTACCACTAACCAACTAGTCTTTCTTTTATGCACCTAAATCACTTCCCTCACAGTGAAAAACTTTGAAGATGACTCCATCACAAGCAGTCTGTTTACATCCAAACCGATATGTCATTCGGACCTTTTTGGAAATTTTGTCGCAAAGTGAATTGTGGGAATGGGAATTTCACGCGACCGCAGCAACAACAAACACAGAGACAACAAGCAATAAAACCATGTCCGAAGAAATGGAAGGAATCACCGTAAGTCAGCTGTCATCTTATAATGTGATTTAGAAAAACAATACTTAAACATCAGTTTCATGGCATTTTCAGAATATGTCATTGTGTAGGTTTATAACACTGGGTTACAAAAAAATGTTTTTTGCAAGTTGTCTAGGTTTTTTCAACTGAATTAGGACCATTTTGCACCGCTAAATCCAAAAATGACATCTGTTTTTCTCAATCAGGTCAGGTTTTTTTGCTAATTTGATTTTGAAAAATTTGATCTTCTCACAAAATATAATAATTAATACCAAAATAAGATCGGTAAGCACACTTCATGAAACTTGTGACTTGATTCCTGTTAGGTACAATGGTGTATTCACCGCAGATGTAGCAGAATACATCAGGCTTATTTTTGCAAGATCTTCTAGTCGAAGCCATTTCATTCACCTGTAATATTAAAAAAAACAATTATAAATTGGCAAAAGTAAAATCTTCAGAACTCATTTATTGCAAGAAATATGAAAGAATTTTGTATCATTTGATGTGAAAATGCCCATAAATGTAAGCAAAACTGTTAAAAAGCCAATATGTAGCATAGTTCAGAAAGTTGACCTGATTGAGCAAAATTAATGTGATTTTTGGATTCAGCACACCAAAATTATCCTAAATCAGCTCAAGAAACTTAAACAATTAATTTGTTGTTGACCAGTGTAATACACGCTTCACAAGCGTACAGTGTATGGCCAGGCCCTCACCCTCACTCACTCCGTACAGTACATGTACAATAAGTCTACACAATGACATATTCCGAAAATGCCATGAAACTGATGTCTAAGTATTGTTTTCCCTGATAACACACCCTGTATTCTTCTGACCCAGTAGTGGACATGGTTTCATTGTTTGTTGCCTCTGTGTTTGTTGCTGCTGCAGCTGCATGAAATTCCCATTCCCACAATGCACTTTGTGACACAATTTCCGAAAAGGCCCAAGTGACGTATCTGTTTGGTATGTAAACAAATGGACTGATTGTGATGGAGTCATCTTCAAAGTTGGTCACTGTGAAAGAAGTGATTTAGGTGCATAAACACGGTTAGTGATAATTAGGCTATCACTGGGGTTTTACAAATTTGAAGAAAAATACGCTGCTTTAAACATTCCCAGGATTCATTGGATCAAATTAAGAGCATTTTCAGACATGGATTGGACACCACAGAGTCCAGATCTGAACCCCATTGAGAATCTTTAGGATGTGATGGACACTTTTGATAGTGATCCAGCTGTCCATCATCAGTACAAGACCATGGCCAGAAACGAATCCAACCGTGGACATTTAAAAGGTTGCTGTTACACTGCATTTAGTGGCATAAAGCAAACCATGGTGAATGTGTCCTGTCATCAAAGCTAAAGGCTGCTCACTGTAAGGATATTAGGATTAACTCACTTTATTATCCCCACTGGGAAATTCATCCTCTGCATTTTACACTTCCTAATATACGCAACACTTAGCATTAGCATTAGCATTTGGTACATTAGGAGCAGTGAGCTGCCACTGAAGGCACTTGGGGACCACATCCAGACGGCAAAAGAAACCAGAGAATGAAAGAAAAACACACAATACAGAGAGAACAGGCAAAAAGGAAGTGCCAATCACTTCACCACCATAAACACTGGATGTGGGGCTTTTGATTTGACCGTGGTTTAACATGTGATCGATTGTCACCAAAACAACAAAGTCAGTAGTTAGCCTTAGCACTGAATGCAAATAAATACAGAATGGCATTAACCCTAGCAACTCAGCTGAAATCCAATCAACAACATGAAGCACTGATCTGCAAATGAAATCTACTACTATGTATTTGTTTGTTTGTTTGGATTCCCATTAGCTGATGCAGGATATTAGCTACTCTTCCTGGGTTCCTCCGATTCCAAACAGATATACAGTATCCACTTACAAGCATAAAAACAATATGATTCACCCTGATATTACCTTCTTAAGTTCACTTAACAGTCAAACAAAACAACATTAACAATAATAATAATACTGCAAGATAAAATAAAAACCGAAAAAAAAACCCCACAAAAACAAAAAAGTAATGACTAGAAAAGCGCTCGGAGATCGCAGACTTCAGCCAAGGCAAATCAGTGACACCCCCCCCACCCCCACGGTTTGTCTGTTTGTCTGTCTGTCCGTGTGCAAGATAACTCAAAAAGTTATGGACGGATTTGGATGAAAATTTCAGGAAAGGTTGATACTGGCACAAGGAACAAATGATTCAATTTTGGCGGTGATCGGGGTTGGGGGGGCCACGGGGACCCGCTGATCTGCCTTGGCGGAGGTCTGCGCTCTTTTTTCTAGAAAAGCACTCTGAGAGCACAGACCTCCGCCAAGGCAGATCAGCGGGCCCCCGTGGCCCCCCCACCCCCGATCACCACTAAAATTGAATCATTTGTTCTTTGTGCCAGTATTTACATTTACTGAAATTTTCATCCAAATCCATCCATAACTTTTCGAGTTATCTTGCACACAGACAGACAAACAGACAAACCAACGCTGACAAAAACATAACCTCCTTGGCAGAGCTAATAATATAACTCAATATAATCATCATGCTACCAAGGGTAAACGTTTATATTCCAGCTATTGCCACTGAATTTGCTGAAGAACCACCATCAAACAGTGCACCATCACTGATACCTGCACTGCTGACGACCAATCACGTGCCAGTTTATAACCTCACCTCCTGTACTCTTGGTCACATGACAGTCCATGACTTCCTTCCAAGTCCATTCACCAGCAGGAACAGAAACATATAAACCACTTCTCCATCCACAGTTTCAGACTGTTTGCTCTGCTGTTGTTTCCACTCCACCTGTACCTGCTACACACTATTTACTACAATTGACTTAGCTGACTTATTTTTTGTTCAGTCTGAGCAATAAATAAATAGGGATTTACTTGAGGTGGACTTGAGACTCCAGTATCTTTTAGAAAACCACAACATTTATAGCACAGTGTCTGGAATAGTTGCAACTGACAATATTGGATTAGTATTTTTGCTTTTACTGTCCCTAACCGCTATCCATATGCTTCTGGGCTGATTCTCTTTTGTTGTATGGCTCAATTTCCCCTCTTTTTTCCTTTTACAGCAAACCGAAAACTTAGACAGAGATGCCTCCAAATGTCCCATAAACTCCTGACACTAGACCAGTTTCCTTCACATTAAATATTGGTGGTAGTTAACTCTTAAAGACCAACTGTTTTGTGGCAACTTCTATTGAATTGCTCTCTCACTTTTAACGTTTCCTCTAAGCAAGTTATCTTATCTAACTGCATTTTACCTGAATTATTTACATGTATTGACAGGATTAGTGGTTCAGAAGTTATTAAACATGTTAAATCAGTAGATGCTTTTGGTTTAGTTCTTCAAGGGTTGCACTTTAATGTGATACACAACACTAAAATGTGTTTTGAGCTCTGAATGGAATCATTAGATTTAATTGCAAAGTGAAAATAGCTCAAATCTCCTCTTCCAGTGTGAAATTCTTTCTAAGACTTCCCACCTCTTTGGTGATGTAGTTTTGTGCTTTTAAATTGACTCTGCATCATTAAAACACCCAATGTTACCACTTTTAATCAGAGGTGTTCAGTCAGATTCTACCAAAACTCATTTATTTTCAGGCTGAACTGTGGTCATTTTGAAACACTGGACACTGGAGGCAGTGATTTTACCTCCTAACATCTGCCTCAGGTGGTTAATTTATTTGTGGGTTTGTTTCCAAAAAAACACCATAGTGACACAAAACATATTCCACAAATGTATGTTATCCGTCTGGCAAATTTGGGAGGTTTAAGATCACTTGAGGACTTCAATTTCCTGTTAGAAACAACTGCACAATGGCAAAAAAGAAGTGTCAGAAGTAATACAGTCTATATGCAAATGTATGGACTTTTAGGCCAGCTTTCTGAAGTGGTAAAACCAGAACAAAATGTCAAACTAACCTTCACATGGTTCTGCATCAGTGTCAAAACACGGTATTTGAAATCTCTCTGACGGGACATTTTAGAGACAATTTGACAGATTAGTGTTGCGAAATGACCCACATTTTTACTTTCAAATTCATTTTTGCTTTAGTTGGACCATAAGGGATTATCCAAAACGAGGAGCTACTTTAGGGTGGTCCAACAATCATGGTAAAAAATGAAGTTTCAGATAACCTCAATTAGAACCTTGCATTAGGTTTTGGCATTCAAAAGATGATTTAGGAAAAAATTTGGAAGAAAAAGGAGATGTTTTAGAGGTTGCACAAGTTGCTGGAAGTTTCCTGGAAAATGACTAATTGTGCATTTTCAGTATAGCCAAGCTGACCTGCTAAGAGAAGCAGCAGTACTATCAAAACCAAGGTTTTAGTGCTTCATCTAGCAATATATGCATTAGATAAGGCCGCCGACATCTGTGGTACTGGAGTGAAGAATTGGTTGGCCTGGCATTCTTTGACTCCAGTGTGACACCAGAGCAGAAGCAGCTGATGGTTCACAACATGATGGAAAATGAAGTTTCAGAGGTTCCACTAAAGTGTTGGGATGCCCTTAATCAAGCAGATTATGAAGGGAAGCAGATCAGGGATTTTGTCACCACCAACTCAATGCATTTCTTTGAAACTTTGGATCTGCCACAAACATTCTTAAGACTTTCAGAAGGCTGCTAAAATTGTGCATTCCAGAGAAGTTGTCAGTAATGTTGCTGAAAGACGGGTGAAGCTTATTCAAGACTTCAACTGTAGCCGAACAAAAAATGAAGATCACAAACAGTACTTAGTCCAAGTTGTCAAAGATCACAGGAAAATTTTTTGTAATTTCAATAAAGCAACAGTGGTTGCTGGACTTTCTAAGTAACATTTTTATGCGAGTTGCAGTTTGATTTTGAGAATAAAATTACAAATTATTCTAATATGCCTTCCTCATTTGGCTAGTTATGTTATAGTATATAGAGCAATCTTCACGTGTCTTGTGCAACCTCTAAATATTAATTCATTTGCATAAAATTTGGACCGAAGTAATTTGGCCAGATATGGAACCAAATGCAGGGTTCTAATCCAGAGAATCTTAAAAAAAAATTTTTTGGACCACTCCTTAGCTACTTTATATTGAAGTAAATGTTGGAATGGCAATCAATTAAAGTTCACTCTCTGACGGGACCTTACTGTGTTTTGGCCCATCAGTGTCTTGGGATTTTCTGTTTTACGGATGTCCCTGAACTACACCTGTCTCCTATCAACACTGGAACATTCAGACACGGACCACCTCCATCTCAGCCTGATTTTTACTTCGTTGCTGTTAGTGGATCAAACAATGGGTGGCGTTAGACTCAGCTACACATTAAATATGCTGCCTTAGCACACTTGCTGTGAGCGCAGTATAAATTTTACTGTCAGGTTTCACTTATGTTTGCCTGTGTGTTTGTCTTGACTGACACAAATCAGTAAAATCTCTTGTTAAAGAACCTAATGTGTTCATGTTGACTTAATGGAATTGAATCCAGGCTTGTCTCCATCCAACACGATGCGTCTTAATATGATTAAGTATTGTTTTAAACACGTTTATTGTTCCATTATTTCCACCGGACAGTATTTTGGCCACTGATTGAAGGCGGAGACTTTTGGCATCAGTCACAAAGAGAGAAGGATGTAGATTAAAGTGGTCTCTGTGACAATGTAATGGTCATGATAAAAACCTCTTTAGGAGATTGATTTTGCTGCTTTTTGACAGATGTGAATTAACGGTGTAATCTAATTTTACTATTAGCAATGTAGAAATCACTCATCTCGTATTAAGCCAAAAATGCTATTGTTTATTGTCGATGACATTCTGCTGTAGTTTCTATGTGTGGCGTCTTCAGTAATGGATTTTGACCATGCAGAGCAGCCGGTGAGTGGAACATGGAAAATGTATTGATGGTTTTTTGATGGCAGAGTTACAGCTCGCTGGAAAAGAACCACCAGAAAAAAATAAAAATAAAAATAAAAATGCACGCATCAGAACAGGTTAAAAGTGAAACTGCTTTATAAATACAACTAATTTTCAGTCAGAATTTGAGTAAGAATGTAACCGTAAACCTTCATAGTTTTGCATCTGCATTACAAGCTAAATATAAATGTGCAGAACTGACAAATTCAGCTGTATTGTGCATCTATGGAAGTGGAAACAGAATCTGTAGATTAATCATATGCACTTTGAAATTCTGGGGCAGTTTTGACTGAATTTGTTTCTACTCCATGGCAACGGTTCTTGACACTCATGGGTATTGTTGTCAGTCATGATGAAATGATGAGAAAACACCAGAGATTAAGCCGAAATAAGTCAAATCAGTGTCGCAAACACATGTCTGCACGGCTGTTTCATAATCCGGGAAAATTCCATGAGCCTTTGTTCCCTACGATTGATGATGGTAAGGCATAAAAAATGTATGGGAATGGAAAATGTAGGGGAGGGAACACTTCCAGAATCAGTGGCTGCTTCCACTTCACAAGGGACAAAGAGTATAGAAGCAGAGATGGGAAATTCAAAGACTGAAGCCTGTTAAAAATATAGCAATTTCTGACTGAACTGTAGCGGTAACACTCCGATAATAGTAAGAAGAGCTTTGGATTATTTAATTTTAGAGGTCGACCTGTGTGGGTTTTTCTACGTCTGATGCTGATTTTAAAAAATTTGGTCAGCCGATGGCCAATATCTAAAGCCGATTTTTGAGGCCAATATTTAAGACCAATTTTTTTTTTTTTTTTTAAGCACACCGACCGTAAAATACAACTGAAACACTCAGTTAAGATTTTTATGCAGCAACATAAATGGAATTGTTAATACATAAACACGTAGTACTCTTTTAAAATTTACTGAACTTCAAGTGCTGCCCACACAGATGCCTGATTAAATACCTTATAACATTTTTTACTACTGATGCAATATCGGCTTTCAAAAAAAAAAAAAAAAAAGGTGATATTGAAAAAAACTGATATATCGACTCTATATATCAAGCAGCCTATATATCGGTCTAGCTCTGTTTAATCTATATCATAATACTGGAAGGCCTACAGTTGAGGAATAGTCCCGTCTCCACATTAAATATCTCAGCAAGTTGATCGGACTGATATTTTCAGAGATATTAGTCATTTTGGAATACATTTGCCTTACAATCCCAGAAATGCAACACTGCATGACAGGAAATCAAGTTAAAAACAGGAAAGCCGCATTTAGTCCCAGCTTCGTCATGCATGCCAAGAGGTTGTAGTGTAGTTGGAGTTTCCGTGTTTAATAACCAGGCGGGTTTCTTCTCAAACTGTGCGTTTATACTAAAACATGCTGCGGCTACAGAGCACAAACGGGTAACTGGCACTCCACATCTAGAAAGTATAAAGCGGGGTGTCAAACTCACTTTATTTCAGGGGCTAGATTCAGCTAAATTTGATTTGAAGTGGGCCGGACAAGTAAAATAATAACATAATAATATATAAATAATGTCAACTTCAAACTTTTCTCTATGTTTTAGGACAAAAAAAGTTAATTTACATTATGAAAATGTTTACATCTACAAACTATCCTTTCAAAAGATGTGAAGAACATGAACAAACCGTGTCATTTTAACAGTATTATGCTTCATTTTATAATTTACACATGTACATTAGAACTTACAGATCACACTGGATCTACAAATACACAAAACATTTAGTAACAGGCAGAATCTTGTTAAAATTGTACTTAGTTTTCTTAAGGTGTTTCCAGTTGTTCATATTTGTTCGGATTATTCAAATTTTTTTTGCAAAATTATACTTTGTTTTAGTGTAAATACATGAAAATATTTACATTTACAAAGGGAAAAATTTGGAGTTGTCATTATTTATATGTTATTAGTTACTGGTTACTGGTTTGACCCACTGGAGATTGAATTGGTCTGAATGTGGACCTGAACTAAAAGGATTGTTAATATCGTCAGTGAAATTTTTGCATGTCACAGCTTCATCCTGCAGGCCTGATTGGACCCTTTGACGGGCCGGATTTGGCCCCTGAGCCACATGTTTGACACCTGTGGTATAAAGTTTTTCCCTTTTGTCAACACAATCTAAAATTACTTAAATTAAAGCGTTTTCTCTTAATAATTATCAGCTTTGTTATGACTCTCTTTTACTAACAATCAACTGAAATATAAATAAATAAATAAATAAATAAATAAGGCATCCTTTTAATATAAACTTAACCCAACATGAATTGCCTGGTTTTCTTTAAACTCAAATAAATTAGTCATAACAGAGGTATTTCAGTAGAACCGCACAGGGAATCTGACTGGGATCCAAGCTTGGCTGCAAACTGGGCCATTAGATAAAGCTACATCACTGAAATAAATACTTTATTTATGAAAATTTTAAGTGGTGATAATGTTTTTTTTGGGGGGGATGGCACACAAAGCCCTCCCTCACAGTTTCAAAAAATCCATGAGGAAACCCTGAGAGAGATAGATAAAGTACGTCCTGGTACTTACGGAGAATTCCCGCCACCCCAGGTCTTACAAACTACCCCCCCACCCCCACCCCCACCCCCCTTCCGTGTGCTTCGTGTGTACCTCACAATTTTACTGTGCAGGCGCGCCTCGGTATTAATACTGTATATTAATTGCTGTTTACTTTTTAAAGAATGACTTACCAAACATTTTTTATGTCACTACTTATAAAATATAGACTAACATATTTTCCCAAAAGTCAACTCTCCCCAGCATCAAAACTACCACATCTAGAACCCGTCGTTCCCCATGGGTCACATACGAGTTTATCATGTTACTGTTGGAGAAATTCTAACATAACTGGTGGTTTTATCAATATTTTAATTGTGAGGAACTCTTTACTATATACTCTGTCCTCTTACAAACCTGGATGTGCTGACAACATGTTTACAGCTGAAGGTTCAGAGACTATATATTTTTGTGTCCTTTACAAAGGTGTGTACACGCATCTGTTATGTTGTCCTTAAGGTTTGGAGATCACCAGGACTGTGAAACTTTGTACAATGTAAAGTGCATTCAAACTAGATCCTTCAATCTCCTGTACTGAACTTGTTCCAATGAATTTTTCAGGTGTAATACTTTGAGAGTCTTCTAAGCATTCCTTGGTCTTCAGTGTTTTTCTACACCTGCTCAAAAAAAGAAAAAAAAAGTTCCCCATCAATTTTCAAGTTTCTGAGCATGGTGTTTTTTTGAGAACAGCCTTCAGCGAAAAATAGTAAAAAAAAAAAAAAAAAAAAATGAGTCTGCTGCAGCTGGTATCATAATACAGCCCAATGATTTTGAAGATTCTGACATGTAGGTGTAACAGAAGCATGGCTTTGATCTGCTTGAATGGAGTCTTATGTTCATACGTAGATTGAAGAGTTATTTTAGTGAAAACTCTTGGTTCCATAACAACCAGTTGACTGTTATGATGATCCTACACAAAGACTAGGACATTACGATCCCATTCCATAAAATCTGAGACGTACTAAATGATTGTTTTGTGAGTTTAAAGTGTTGCAGCAGACCCATTTATGGCAGTGCTACAGTTTATGATGAAGCCAAACCTTGAACCAGACAAATTAATTTACATCTCTTTATTCCGTCATATTGTCAAAACTAAAGGTAAAATAAGGAAACTCACCACACATGTCATTAATCCCTCTCATCACAGAAAACCAATCTACTTCGCTGAACGGTCTTAACTAGGGATGGGAATCAAGAACCGGTTCTTCTTGAGAACCGTTTCCCAGTAGTTCAATTCTGCTGCATCGTTGGCCTGCCTGCTTAACGACTGTGCTTATCGATTCCGCCTTTGTTGCACATGTATGATGACATCACACGCACGCTGCATTGTTTTGGTCAGAACGTAGTCAACCCGGCGTTAAGAATGCAACGCTCCAAAAATACGACACCAGGTCCACTTGGAACACTTGCAAAGCTTCCACTTCTTCAAAAGGGAGAAATCTCTCCAATATGCTCAAACGTTTGTCCACGCAGCTTGTGATTCATTTACAGGAATGTCACGTATTTGATACGCTCCTTAGTGACGCTTGTGATTCTAGTGGCAGAGTGAACACCAGGCCGTCATCCAGGCCCGGGTCTGGTGTGGGCAACAAATGTCCTGCCCCCTCAAATAAAAGTTTCTGAAGGTAGGAGAAAGGAAATGAGGTACACAACAATGGGAGACATAGAGGAATTAGTAAAGTGTCTTAAATTTCACTTTCACTGAAACACCCCCCCGACGTCATCTGTTCTTATTATTTGTACATACTGTATATGTTATATTTTCTGTGCAGAGATGAAAATATAAAAGACAGTTGATGCACTGTACTCTTTTATTCCCTCACCCAATATGAATTGTTTAGAGAATCGATAAGGAATCGGATCGATAAGCAAAATTGATAATGGAATCGGAATCATTAAATTCTTATCAATTTCCATCCCTAGTCTTAACTGTCATTAACCTTAGGAGAATGTTCAGCGACATCAGGGAACTGATATGATTGGCTCACAGTGATGGTAAAGCTTAAACGAATTAGTCACAGTTTAGCCGTTCTGTTTTCATACACTGTGAAACTGGATTGGAATCTATAGTTCTTAGTCCATCTATGTCTGGTGATGTCTTGTTTAGTTCCGATATAGAAGCAACAAGTCAGGGAAGGACAAGAAGCTACAGATGGGACCAATCAGGCGGTGAATGTAGGCACTGACTGTATGCCAATATTTCCAAGTGTGCTTTTTTTTTTTTTTTTTTTTTTTTTTTTTTTTGTCCAAACAGTGATGCATCCCAGGGTTTCCACTCTAAAAGAAGGTCAAATGTTTTGTGGAAACTAAAACACCAGAGTACAGTGGATGAAAACACAACAGAAGTGATGCATTTTAAAACAAAAAGCTCTTAGACACAGTGCCACTTTTCAACACATCATTTTGAGCCATTTTACTTTGTAAGGGCAAGACCTTCCATTTTATAGAAAAAAAAATCAAACAAATCCCCTTGCTAAAACTCCCCTTTCCCTTTTTCCTCTTGTGTGTCTACGCTGTGTTCTTTGTCAGACATCATAAAACTGTTGTGTTGACACTGAAAACCTGCATCGAACTGATAAGAATTGGGCCCATTAGCAAACATGACAATGCTAGGGCTTATTATTGCTATTATAATGACTTTCTACATCAAGATAATTCTATTTATGGCTATACTCTTTTCTTTTTTGTCTTGTTACTGTGCAAAAAACATCACTTTTGTTTATTATTAGAAATTTTCCAAATGTCTTGAGTAAAGAGAAGTCAACCTTTACTTGAAAAGAATCACGCTATCACTTTCCCGTTTCGGTTACATAATTGAGACTGCATCTGCATCCCATGTTGTGGAAAGGACATTTGGATTTGTTGACAATGCTGCTGATATTAAATCTGAAACTCTGAGGAGAACACACTCGAAGCCAACATGTCTCATTCAGTTATTTTAGGCACTTGTTGAAAGGATGAAAAGTATTAGTCATGTGCTTTCCCACCCCCATCTCTGAAACTGTGAAAAGATTTGACCTTCTGATCAAAAACGTGTCTGACGGAGCTTTCTAGGGCATTGATAAGGTTTGGATTTCCATTGATATATTTGATGTAATTATTACCACAATGCTAAACTCATTATTGCAAAAAATAGATGTGTCTTTTGTAGAGTTTCTGCATGCTGTGAGGGGAGGACATTCCTAATGTTTCATCAGTTCCTCGGCTTTATACGAACGGATAAAACCAGACATTATGAAACTCACTTTGCACAGAATTGACAGTCTCTCAGGAAATTTAAATGCATCTAAATATAACAGCCTGTGTCCTCCTTTTAATTCAAGAAAAACAAACACTTTTCTTTAGGCGGTTTTAAAGTTTCGTGGACAAAAGGACATGTTTGTCAAGGCTCCAAAAGATGTCCAGCTAAATTTGTTCATCGATGCTATGATGTTAACAAAATTTTATGTTTTTTTTTCTTCCCCTTCTTTGTTTAGAGCTTTTTTTTTGTGTAGTTTCTGTTCTGGTGCTTACAGTCGGCTTTGACTTTCTGATATAATAAGACTTGATCCTGAAAAACTGCCAAATAGCTGCAGGAGACATCTTTTTCATTTTGCTCCCCCTTCCCACTGGAGTGGCTGTTGACACTTGCCAAAGGGTGCAATAGTGCAATTAGCACTCCTACTGCAACTCATAGTGACACTGTCATACTCAACTGTTATTAAATAGCGAGCGTTATCTGGCATTTAACAGGGAATGGGATGCAAATGATATTATGATTCTGCATCTGATACCCCGAACCTTCTCAACATTGTAGAATAAAAACACTGTGGATGCCAACCTTCAGCAGATATGAAAAAAAAAACAAAAAAACAAACAGTTAGGTTTTATCTGATGCGGTTATCCTAAAAATACCCGCTTTATATAAAAATACGCCATCCCACCCGCTTTCTCTCCTTTTAGCACATTAAACACGACTTTTAGTGAGAGTATATTTGCACTAACTTCAGCTCCACTTCGTCTTTGGTTCCACCTTATGAATCACCGTTTTTACCGCCTCCTCTATATCGCTGAAATCTCTTCCTCTGGTTTTCTGTTCATGGGAAGACGTCTGTGTACTGTTGGCACATGCATACATTGTGTGGGGTAATGGGCCGTAAAGTTCAAGATGGGTAACCTCTTAAAGGCTTCTTCACATCATTAGGTTTTACAGGAGATGATCAAAGGGGAGTGGAATTACTTTGGCAGTATTATGTGACGGGAGAAAATATTTTAATCAGCAGAGAAATAGGCCAATGAAAATGTCAAAATCAGGTGCTTTGATAAACTGATGGATCGGTGTATAAATAGACTTTTTTTTTTTTTTATTCTGTTTTTATTGAAAGAATTCAGATTTTTTTTTTCATACATTGAAAAAACAAACAAATACACAAACTATGCACATCCAGAGAGTGGGTGTAAAAAAAATAGGACCAATGGCCCTGTAGCTTACCGGCCAAATTAAAAGCCTTGGGGAAAAGTATCCATATGCCATTTATTATCACCCAGTTATGTGTATTTATTATATTACAGAAATAGCCCATGTTTTGGTCATATTCCAATCAGATCTGAAAAAAATTCAAATTCCAACTTGATATCATTGATACTTACTGATTTAATGGATCAATCCATTTCCTATCTGTTATAATGGGAAAATTTTTCAAAGTCGCACCAAATCCAGAATCAGATCCGGATTGAAATAATTTCAATACCTTGTGTTGACATGATCATAAAGAAGCTGTATACCAAGTTTGAAGTCAATCAGAGCGGTAGTTTTGGAGAAAAAGACTATTGAAATTTTTTCCCCGTAAGAGCCCATGTTAAATTTACCATAAGTTCCCGGATCCAGAAGAAGATCCTGATCAGCATGTGGCCATTATGTTTTGGTCATCTCCCCATCAGGGCTGGACTGTAGAAATTTACACTGGATATCATTTATATTTACTGAGTTATTGCATCAATCCACTTCCTATCTCTTATAATGGGGAAATTTTTCAAAGTGGCACCAAATCCAGAATAAGATTTGGATCCAAATAATTTCACTAAATTTTGTTGACATCATCATAAAGAAGCTGTATACCAAGTTTGAAGTCAATCGGAATTGCAGTTTCGGAGAAGAAGACAATTGAAATTTTTGTAACAGACAGACAACGACAGACGCCGCATGACAACAGTAACTTACGACCTGTCAGCCGGTAAGCTAAAAACAAAACAAAACCATTTACAGCAGCTCATCATGGTCCTGGCATACAGGATCTCAAAATAAAGAATCAATGTATAAATAAAGATAAATAAAAAGACAAAAACATATTTTCTTTAGAGGATTTTTGGGTTCATATTCATGTATTCATTTCAGCAAAATCAGATCTCAAAGGCTTTACATATGTCACCTATCCCTCCCAATGTTGCACAAAAAAATCCCTCTTCAAATTTACAGTGAAGGTTATTGTTTCCATCCTATAAATTCCCATGGTTATGTCTATCCAATTATTTATTGTTAGTTCTTCTTGTGTCATCCATTGTCTAGTTATTGCCCTTTTTTCCTGCAGCTAGTAATACACGGAATAAGTACCTGTTTATGTTTTTGACCTCTGGAGAAATGTATCCCAAATACATGGTTCTGAAATCAAAAGGTAAGTAGGTATTAACAATGATTTCTATGGCTTTATGTATTTCTTTCCAATAATGGTTAATTTTTGGGCATTCCCAGAATATGTGGAAATGATGTGCAGTATATAGACTATTATTAAAGCTGTAATATGTATTATTCCCATGTTAAAATATCCCAAAACAACCATTAAAAAAAAAAAAAAAAAAATCACTTAAATCCATCTTTATTTATATTGTGCCCAGCATAATGAGGCTTGCCACATATGTGTTGACAATATCTAGTTTAAATATGGATATATTATTACTATATTACTATATAGGACAATATAGAATACTATATGTATTTATATAATATATGTATATGTTTTGTTTTTTTTGTTTGTTTTTTATAGTTTTATTAATATCTGGTAGGATAATTTGTAAATGGGTATTATCATATTAGTGTATATAGGAAAAAAGGATGTGTGGTATTGTTATACTATTATTGTTATTGTTGTTATTATGATATTGATATTTATATAAAATAATAATATATAGTGATAAGGAATAGAGATAGAGTAGGAGTATATGAGTTTTTACTTCTTCCTACTCCTTTTCGAGCATGTATAAATGATAATAACAATAACAATAATAATAATAATAATAATAATAATAATAATAATAATAATATATTTTTCTTTGTTTGTTTGTTTGCTTATCAACCTTTTATGTACCACTACTTATATTTTGTTGGTTGATTTTTGTTTTGATTTCACTGTCTGCATGTTCAAAATAAAGATTTCAATCAATTTAATCAATAATCGAGGTCTTAAAAATTCTATATTGAGAAGAAACCCCGCAAAACCTCAGAGAGCAAGCCAGGAGTGACAGCATGAAGTAAAAACTTCCTTTATGGAGAAGAAAAAACTCCCACTGAACTATGCTCCGTGTAGGGACAGATGTTCTTGACTTGTGTACTTGTATTATGATAAATCAACAATAAACTCAGAGACATGTATTCACTATGGCAGTTTGCCTTTGAATGGGGTCACATCCCTGGTATTAAGATGACGCTGAGATAATGTTAGTGTTAATTGTGGCTGTTTCACTAGAATGAGGTGTCATACTGTGGACACATATAATTAACCCTCAGAGACCTGAACCACCGCCGGCGGCCTAAAGCATCTACTGATCTAAAAGGTTTAATAACTTCTGAACCATTAATTCTATCAAGACAATTAAATAACTCGGGTAAAATGAAGTTTGTCATGTTTTCATTTTATCAAATATGACCCATTTAGAGGGTCAGTGAACGTGGAAACGCCATCATCCTCTCTGACTGTAATTCACCATTAAACCCATGTAGTTTAATAAATGACAGTAGTTGTAGACGCTTGTTTTTACCTTCAGTTAATACTAACAAAGTAACTTTTGCTTTTTGCTTAAATTCTTTATTTTCATATTTCCCTTCAACTTTACCCTTAACTTTATTTACTGACCATCTCCATGGTCAGTAAATGAAATATAGGAACTAATTTTCACACAAAATACAGGGGATAATAATATAATAAATGGTGATAAATCACTTAGGAAAGGTTAAATGTGGGGAAAATTTCATTTGGAAGTCATCCCACAAAAACAGATCTAGGTCTTTAAGGGTTAAAACCATATGAAACTTAACTGCTAATCTGCTAATACTTTGATTAAGAGACACCAAGAAACTGTATATTGTGATGACTTGAAATCTTGCATAGATCAAGACTGAAAATATATCATATCATATCATATTTAAAAATAAATCAACAGTACTGCCATAGGTTGTCTCTTCATTCTGTTCACATATAGGTTTGTAGCTAGCACAGGTTGCTTGACAACTAAGGTAATTTAATTTGGTTTATAATAATACTTTCACACCTGTCTGCACCTTAGACTGTATATGATTAGTGATGAAGGAAATGTGACGCCACCCATTGCTTTGTGAGCAGTTGTTCTGACCACAGTATTTTTGTTTTAGCCGTTGCCATATTAGTCAGAAGTGACCATATTTGGACAAAAGGGGCAGGACTAGGGTCCCCAAGAGGTCTAAGGTGAGCTAATGGTAAGTGTTAGCTTAATGACACAGTCAAACAGTGAACAAAGTCATTTTTCAGTCTTGTTATGAGAACTTACAATTACTGTAGAGCTGTATATGTTTGACATTAAAGTTTGCTTTCTTGAGATCTGATTAACAGAGGAATCACTTATAACTAGAAAAGCACTCGGAGAGCGCAGACCTCCATCAAGGCAGATCACCCCCCCCAGCATCAACATTTCCTGAAAGTTTCATCAAAATCCTTTCATAACTTTTTGAGTTCCCTTGCTAACAGACAGACAAACAAACAAAAAAATCTGTCCCTCCCCCTCGATCACCACCAAAATTTAATCATTTGTTCCTTGTGCCAGTATCAACTTTTCCTGAAAATGTCATCAAAATCCGTAACTTTTTGAGTTATCTTGGTACAAACAAACAAACAAGCAAACAGATAAACCCCGAAGAAAACATAATGTCCGCTGTTCATTGGCGGAGGTAATTAAAAATATATAACATTTGTGAAGGTGACGATATGCAAGTGTAGATTTATTTTTCCTCTATGTTTTCAGTATGACCTAGAAAAGCAAGCCCCCCCCCCCCCCCATCACCACCAAAATGTAATCATTTGTTCCTTGTGCCAGTATCAACATTTCCTGAAAATTTCATGAAAATCCATCCACAACTTTGAGAGTTATCTTGCTAACAGACAAACAAACAAACAAAAAAACAGACAAACCCTGATGAAAACCTAACCTCCACCATTCCTTGGCGGAGGTAATAAATTAAAAAGAAGAATCAAATTGATGGAAGTCCATTGTAAATCAACAGGATCAACAGTTTATTGGAACCAACCCCAGTGGCTGACAGTGGTATTACAACTTTAAGAAACTTCTGCATTGGCTTCATCATGGAGCTGAGGTTCTTGCTGCACTGGTGTTAGTTTAACCTAGTATGTGTTTTGCTTCTACTGCTGAAAATAATGACTGATGAAATAACATGAGGCATTATTGTAAGAATGACCAAACCTCTGTCCAGCTCCTGAACACTGATGTGCGGTGAGTCTGTTTAACAAAGATACTTAAATCCCTATCCACATGGGATTGGCTCTACCTTGACCCTGTGTCTGTTATTTGTACAGTAAAAAAAAAAATCACTGCTAATGATCTCTATTTCAGCAAACCCAGAGGTCCAGTGATAATATTACTACTAATCTATGTAATTTGGTGGAATGTGCAACAGCTTTTGTTTCCTCTGTGTATTTCTTATTGCCCTTTTCTTGCCTGAGAACTACAGAGGCTGCACTGATCATTACAAATAATATTTTTAAGTGTTTTAAGTGGAAATTGAGGAAGCTTAGATACAGATATTCAGATAAAGAGCACACTTAAAAACTATCAGAAATGTAGAGATTGAAAGTATGCTTGACATTGAGAAGCACAGAACTTCCTTTTTTTTCCTTTTTTTCTTTTTTATCCTTTAACCATTATCTAAGTGGTGAAACTGCCCTTCACACCATACCCAGGGAATAATATTAGTAAGTCAGAGGAAAAAAGGGTTTCAATGAAACTCAGATGTAGGAGGTTAATTTACACAGGCCCAGAGCTGTTACAGATTTATATACAATTAGGAGAATAGACTTTTTTTTTTTTTTTTTTTTTACTTCATTTACATTTTGCTTCAATATTGGTAATACTGTGGACCCAAAATGTTGCAAATATGTTTCTAAAAGCTATCACACACAGCCTTGGCCTCCAGGAACAACAACAAAATAGGATCTTTGTCTCTGTATCTCATTGGCGTGTTCTATCAAGAATCAATAACAACTTGACTTTGCAAGGTTGTCAGGTTCTGCTGCTATGGTAGAGTCCTGTGGTCTTGATGCAGGAGATCAATCTCCTGATAGAAGTGGGTGGTACTTTCACTGGAGGAGAACTCAACTCATTAAATCAAAGTCCATATATGACTTCCTATCCGTGCTTAAAGGTGGGGTCTGAGATGTTTTTCTGGAGCATTTTTTATTATATTCCTTAAAATCCCCTTCACACCCCGATTACAACTAATTAATTAAATGCTCTAACACAAAAATTAAAGAAATCAGTCACCTGTGGAACAGACATGACTGAAAAAAAAACATCCAATCATTTTGAGCGCCCACTGGAAATGATTGAACGGTGATATGTCTATCAAACTTAACTGCCATTCACCCCTCCCCCCTTCCCCCTTCCCCCCTCTTCGCATTCCCACAGGCTGGAGCGCTGGTACAGGAAGCATAGCCAGAGCTTGGCTATATTAGTTATATTAGGATGGAAAGTTCACCGGCAAACTGTTTTGTCACTAACATAAACCACTAGGAAATGTAACATTAGTCACATATGTAGATATGAACTGGGGCTGTTTTGTAAGAGTGGGGGTGTTAGAGGAAACTGAATGAGGATATGCAAGCCGGAGGCTCAGCCGGGGCCGTAGTTGGGGTAGGAGCCCGAGGCATACGGGAGCGAAGCAGGGGACGATGGAGCCTCAGCCGGTGTCAGAGACGGTTCAGCCGGACCGGACCGGAGACGGTGTTGGAGCCCAACCTGGGTACGGAGCAGAGCAGAGCCTCAGCCAGCAAATTGTTGCTGTGCAGCGCTCGTGAACCCTCGAGAACAAGCATTGCAGGTGCCACTACTCTGGAGGCGTGGCTTCAGAGGGACGTCTGAAGAAAGGAGTTTGGACTTTTGAACTGAGTGTTTTCAAAATGTAGCTAGCTTGAACCATTTTTCCAAGATATCAGACCCCACCTTTAACAGGAACTACACTGCAAACAGAAAGTTAAGGATATTTTTAATTTTTGGGCTATTTTTTTCAGTTGGGATTCTTGTACAGTTTTTACTTTTTTGTGTGTGAATTGAATTGAAACACATTTTTTTAATGACCAGACACTGTTTTACTTACAAATGGCAAAAATGACAAAACAATTGACCAAAAAAAAAAAAAAAGAAATATCCTTAAGTTTGTGTTTGTAGTGTATATTTATATCTCTAACCATTTCCATGTTATAAACCAGGGTTTCTCAACCTTTTTTGAACCAAGTCCCACTAACTTCATCATGAGCCTACTGGCACCCCCCTATGCCTGAAAAAATTTGTGGGACCAGGGAATGGGGGGTAATGTAACTGTCTGTAACGTGACAGACCTGTAGGTGGAGGACGTGGTGGGTTCTACAGCTCTGTACACTGAACAAAAATGATTTTTTGGTTTAGTAATATTTATTAGGTTAACTGTCACAGTTTTTATTTTCTACTTCTAAGTATCAGTGAGAACTTGAATTATTCAAGTAAAACTAAATATGTCATTTGTGTAATAAATAAACTGTGTGAGAAGAGTAAGTTGTATTATGTATTTTCACATAATATTCAAAGGTTATAGTCATTGCACATGAAAATAGAAATACCAAGTAAGTTTTAATTGGTGATTTAAATGGTAGAAAAGAAATTTAAAATGTGCAAATGTTACTTATGTATTGTCCATTAATAAAAGTTAGAAAAAGTATTGTAGCGAGCCACACTGATTGTAATGGCGGCAGTTTGTGCCGAGTCATGTGACTCATGTAGTTTACAGTGTCACTGAGTCATGTGATGGTGCGCTACCTTACAAGTTGTAAATATTCGTTAAAAGCAAGTGACTGTTCTGTGTTCTGTAGTTCTATGACTCATGTTCTGCCTATAGGGGAGAGTAGCAGAGTTAACTGGGTGGAAGGAACATTTCAGTTTGACACCATGACTGAACGGTCTGTGCTGCTGTCAAAGGTCTGGGCTGTTTTACACCAGCGTTAACTGAAAGTACATACCACTGTTTCATACGTGTGTGGTGTACTGGAAACTCAGAAGTGTGACCAATGATCACCCTTCTGCAACTTAGCTCTACCAAAACGTCACAGTATTTATAAATTAACTTGAAAAGCCATTAGCTTTAGGTGCATTAGCATTTTTCACTTTGAAGCAGTCAGTAAGTAAAACTTACAAAGAAGGACAAAGTCAAATTCAATGACCATATTAACCCTTTCATGCATGAATTGTGAGAGCCGTAATCAAGATTTTTTTTTCCTGAGTGTTTTTATTCCTTGAGGCATTAAAAAAGCAATGTGATAGAAGTTGTTTTTATGAACCCATTTTTCATGGAGTTGCAAAAATGTCCACTCAGCTGGACGCCATGCTTTAAATTTTTGAAGCAAAGAAACAAATTTATTGATAAACTGTGTGAAAACTATGAAATGAAAACATTTTTAATGCAGATAATCTGATGTTTTCTCACATTTTAACATACACTAATACTAGTCATTACTCACTTCATGGAGATAATGTGCAAAAAAAAAAGTAAAAAAAAAAAAAAACAAACAAAAAACTGTTAATTACAGTTTAATAACAATAACTAGCAACTGATTTTCACTCAAACATGTTAGTGCAGATCAGGTTTACCAAGAACCGTAAAGTTACAGTAACGGTATGAATTGTAGTGTATGGGATGGTGCATGCACTGCAAAAATCTAAATCATACCAAGTGTATTTTTCTCATTTCTAGTCAAAATATCTCATCACACTTAAAATAAGACATAATCACCTAAAGAATAACTTTTTTTTTTCTTTTTTTTTTTTTTTGCTTAATTCATGCAAAAAAATCTGCCAACTGAACAAGTGAAAATTATCTTGGTAAGATTACTTGAAATCAGATTTTGCAGATCTATTGTCTAAAAATAGTTCTTATATCTAGCTGAAAAGTTACTCTTTAGGTGATTCTTAGTGTGATGAGATATTTGGACTAGAAATAAGAAAAATACACTTGTCACAGTATTTATAAATTACCTCGAAAAGCCATTAGCTTTAGGTGCATTAGCATTTTTCAGTTTGAAGCAATCAGAGTCTGAGTAAAACTTACAAAGAAGGACAAAGTCAAATTCAATGACCATATTAATACATTCATTCATTCATTCATTTTCTGAACCCGCTTTATCCTCACTAAGGTCACGGGGTTCACTTGGAGCCTATCCCAGCTACATAGGGACGAAGGCGGGGTACACCCTGGACAAGTCGCCAGTTCATCGCAGAGCTGAACACATAGAGACAAAAAATCACTCTTGTATGGATGGATCTTGAAGGAAGCCGGAGTACCCGGAGAGAACCACGCAGACACGGGGAGATCATGCAAACTCCACACAGAAGGGTCCCACCCCCCGTCAACTGGTGTTGGAATTGAACCCAGGACCTTCTTGCTGTGAGGCACAAGTACTAACCACTGCACCACCGTGTCGCCCACCATATTAATAATCATCAGTCAATTACCTGAGGTTTGCTAGTAAAATAAACGTGTATATACGCAAGTAAAGTTTACTTGATGATCGCCCTTGTAGAATTTACTAACAATTCTAAGTGCAAATACTTTCCTAAGTATTCCTAAGGAAATAACACCCCCCATTTTTTTCAGTGTAGACACAGCTGTGACAAAGTGAAAGTGAGTTCCCCTCACCTTATCATTGACAACCTGCTGCCCCCAAATACAAATTTGTGACCAGGGGTGGGAGGCGCACACACACGATGTGCCGAATGATATGATATTCCCCCACTCCACCCCCATGGACCTCAATCTGGACCTCAATACGTAATTCTACAAGTACCTCGACGGACCTGTATTTGGATGACGTGTAAATAAAACTGTGAGAAAGTGAAATTTGATGTGCCGGACGATATGCCCCCCCCCCATCCCCATGGACCTCAGTCTGTACTCAATCCGGACCTCAATACGTAATTCTATTGTGTTAAACTGTGAGAAAGTCATTTGGATCCCCCCTCCCCGTGCTCACGCACCTCAATCTGACACATGAGAAGGGGGAGTATGTGCCAAGTGATTTATAATGTGATGTACAACAGTAGTCGCTAACACAGCCCCATGTACGCACAACAATGTCACCCGCGACACCCCCCTCCATGTGCTTGTGCCCCACTGGGAGAGTGTCTGCGCCCCTCTGGGGGGTATCATTGTTATAAACTATCAAAATTAGTGGATTGCAGACATAATGAGGTTTTTACATATGGAGAAGATTAGATGTACATTAGCAGGATCCACTGCAAAATTCTATAAAGCAGCCTTTTCTAAAATTCACAGAAACTTATAGAATGAGCAACATATCATGAATTTAACACCACATCACCACTCATTACCTGGATAACTGTAGGTATGGTACATATTTTATTTCTGTCTTTTTTTAAAATATATGTATAATTGTTATCTATTCAATTTTATTTTATGTATTTATTTTTGCTTTTACTATGTTTTCATATCTAGACTTTGTATGAATACTATATGCCTCCTGTTTGTAATCCTGATGTCTTCTGGTAAATATATTTACATGTTAATGTTTATATTTAAGTTGGGGGTGGGGACTTGTGTTCAAAAAGACAGTAGAAATGTAAAGATTGTATGATCCATCCATGTTATGCTGTTGAAAATCCACAAATAATATTGTTAAAAAAAAAACAACAACATCAAAATATGGCCCATTATAAGTAAAGACAAATTTCTAATATTTCAAAAATGTGGCAAAAATTCAAAAATCAAAAAATCTACATTTCTCAAAACTGTGATTAAACTTTGTAGACACTGTCCCAGCGAAACTACATATATAATTTGAAATGAATTCGACCAGTAGTTTCAACGGAGAAGACGTTTGAAGACATTGCTAACTAAGACAGTGATGATGAAGCTGATGGACACATGGCCTTCACACTAGCTCATGGCCTGTTGGCTGGTGAGGTAAACACACATAATTCTCCCTCAGCAGATACGGTCCAGCCCTAGGGATGGGCAACAAACACTCATACTAATTGGGCCCAGGGGGCAAATAATTAAACACAAGAGTATCCGTAAGCTCAGAAGTTATTGGTTTTCCTAACGGTACTGGGGAAAGAAAAAGAGGTCTCTTATGTATCACAGGAACAGAAAAAAAATTCTCACCAACTTCATTTCTGGGGTTTGACGGTGATACATTTTTGTGGATTTTCAGTCCAGATCAGAGACCTATATTCAAGTCTCTGACAGCGGCCAGTGTTCAGAATACTTTAAAAGTATTGGATCAATAAAAAGTATCGATCAAACTATAGTACTCATCCCTATCCAGGCTTATTATGTGTTTGTCCAGCGCTTTTATCTTGAAAACCAAGAGCAAAGAGGTAAATCTGCTGCAGGTGAGACTGTGAAGTAATAAACAAACGACCTGGGGCTCGTTTCTAGGTTAACGAACGATCGCAACTTTAGCGAACCCTTTAACGCAAATAGCGAGCGAACGCAGAGGCTTAACAAATCCAAAATCCATTTCTGGGCTGGTTGTGTTTGTTAATGTTAACGCAATAATTAACGAACTAATGAATGCCTCCACTCCCGCTGTTACTGATGGAATTCACCATAACTGAGGATAACCTCACTAAAGCCAAATCTCTGCTTTGGTTCAAAAAGTATTTATTTTGTATTTATTTTATTAGTGTATGATAAAACACAATACGATTTTATGTGATTTGAAGCATTCATAATGTTGATTAAGATTGGGTTCATTCTCCTACGTCAACCCCCCACCCCCCCAGATCCCCCTCTAAGATATTATCAAAATTGTGTTAAAAATCTTTTGCGTTTTCAAAAATACATAATATGTCAAAGGAAATACATTACACACTTTTCTCTCCCCCAAATGTATGAATCTGTCAGTATTATGGTTAGAATGAAGAATTATTATATTCACACATATTATCGTGTCCGGCTGGACGTCCAAGGATGACCCGACTTATTCTGCACTGGTGACTTTATCAACAGAACTCTAAACGGTTACTGATGGTCGTAACCACGATGAACAACAGGACAAAAGAACGGAGAGAAAGCTGAACTCTGCTCTGTTCCCTCATCCACTCACTCACCACACTCATACCTCATCACACACACACACACACACACACACACACACACACACCAGTTCACTGGCTCCGCCCCCATACCCTCTCATTCATTCACCCACCTCTCAAAGCCACGCCCACTCTGTCCTCGGTTGTACGATGTCCTAAGGTAATCTATATCGATAAATCAATGCGGAGAATAAAATTCAGTGAGCGAATCAATCCTCACAAGGTAAATTTATTTTTGTCAGCGTAAAATGTCCAGAGGAAAAATCTGATATTATCAAAATATTATCAAACTTCTGTAAAAAAAAAAATATTCTTTTTCAAATATAAATAATATATCAAAGACAATACTTGACAGAAATAGAGTGAAATGAAGCTACATCCTCCTGCTAACACAGACCTCTGCAGGTCCACCTTAAAATCAGTCCTGGAACTCAGCATTTAACGAGTGCAGACTTTTAACCAACTAGCCCAGAAACAGGATACCACATTTTGCATTGTGTTGAGGTTAACAAATTACCGAGCAAGCCAAAAAAAAAGGGTTATGCAAAATGTGTTACATGGACGCATTTTGCGTTGTGTTGGGGTTAGCGATTTAACAAGCGAGAGCAGAAAAAAAACTTCTGGTTCAGACTATAAAGCTGTGGTTTTATTATTTCATAACCCGATAGCTGCTCCCACATATCTTTAAAACATTACTTTATCTGTAAATATGATTTCTTCCAGATTCACATAGTTGTCTCTCACCCATTAAAGATGCGTGACACATTTTACTCAAACATGGATAAAAAAAATCCTCAGTAGATGAAAATTGTTATAGTTTGCTCGGAGCAAAAATTCATACTGTATAAATAAAGTGAAAATTCTAAGTTTACACATAGATGTCTGTTTATCCCTGTCTGTTTCAACAACGTCTTGGCATTTTTTAATATCTTATTTCACAAATCTGACTTTTTTTCTGCTCAGAAACCAAATGAAAAAACATTCAGTAAACAACATCAGACACATACAAGTCACACACACACAAATAAAAAAAAAAAAAAAAAAATATATATATATATATATATATATATATATATATATATATATATATATATATGTTTTATGCAGTTACTTAGAAGCCACTTCAGCAGCAGACAGATGTAAAATTTGTTATTTTCACAGCGTAGAAACATGACATCTTGTTCACTTTGGCTTTAAAAGCTCTCTCAATTTACAGGGTTTGTTGGAAATGGGATAAGGAAGAAATGATTAAATTTTGGTGGTGATCGGGGGTGGGGGGGCGCACGGGGGGGGGCCACTGATCAGCCTTGGCGGAGGTCTGCGCTCTCCGAGTGCTTCTAGTTTATTTATTTATTTATTTTAAAAAAAGTAAACATTTAACAATGTAACATTTTAAATTTGTAAATTGATGTGTTGGTAGAGTTGGTAGAGCAGCTCGTCCAATAACCAAAGAGTTGGTGGTTCGAATCCTGGCTCCAGCTGTCCATATGTCAAAGTGTCCATGGAAGACACTGAACCCTAAATTGCTCCCAGTCGAACCTGGTGGTTTTGGAAAGAGCTTTGGAGACCGTGAAGGTGGAGAAAATGTGCTAAATAAGTGCAGTCCATTTACCATTTAAATCTACATGTTTAAAATGTTAAATCTACATGTTACTCCATAAATATGTTTACAGTTGGATGTGTTTTTTACAGTGTTGT
The DNA here is from genome assembly GCF_902148855.1 of Sphaeramia orbicularis. Taxonomy (NCBI): domain Eukaryota; kingdom Metazoa; phylum Chordata; class Actinopteri; order Kurtiformes; family Apogonidae; genus Sphaeramia; species Sphaeramia orbicularis. The sequence continues at coordinate 55,078,532 of NC_043968.1, forward strand.
TCTGGAAACCACAGCTGCCAGTTTTTTTTCCGTAAAAACAACAGGATTTTTTTTTTACAGTGTGGTTTATGTTCACTTAATGATAGATTTTCTGAAAAAGTTACTTTTTCTGCAGTTTTCTCTGTTTTTGATTTAAAAAACCCAACTTTATCTTGAGCTTTTATGACTATTTTCATGATCAGTGAATTAAATACAGGAAAATACCTGATTTATACTGATAAAAGGCAAAATACAGAGGATATTATAATAAATGGTGATAAATCACTTAAGAAAGGTTAAATTTAAAGAAAATTTCAATTTGGAACTGACACAAAAGTAGTGCTGGTCATTTATGGGTTAAAATGAATGTATTTTTTGTAAGAAATATCAGGTTGTCAGGTTATTCACATTTTTTGTGAAAGAATAGTTTGTAAATATAACATCTCCGTAATGTAATTTCACATTAAAACAAAGAGAAAAAAAAAATCAGAGTTGTTGTCATTTATAGTTTTATTATTATTTATATTATTTTACTGGTCCGGCCCACTTTAGATCAAATTGGTCTGAATGTGGTCCCTGAACTAAAATGAGTTCTAGGGTTTCCTCACTTAAAGTCACAGAAAATAGAAGCTCTTGTCAAGTAGAAAAGCAACTCTGGATGGCGTTGCTCTTTTCTGGGTGGCGTTCACTACTGCTCAAAAACCAGGAACACACACATCATGCCTATAGGGCACCATTAAAAAGTATGTGATCTCCACAAATGTATCTGCTCCCCTCTGAAAACCACACTTTAATAATTCAAACATTTGCAGAGATGGAGCCAGAGTCTTGTAAAATTAAAATTAATGTGACAGGAGGGAAAAAAAGAGTACCATAAACACAATACATTTTCAGTAAAAAAGAAAGACTGAAAAGAAAGAAAGCAGCCATTAGCGAAAATCTAAAGGCAGTACCAGGGCATAGACAGATTATGAGCTAACTTTATGAATTTTATTTTCAGAAAATAACACTGAACCACAAATGAGGTACAGAATGTAAAATCCCTACTTAAAGCAAAATCTAAGCACACTTGATAGTGAATAGATGCAAGCTGTTTACTAATCTTTGTGCTCATTATCTAACCTTTCCTAAATGATTTATTATCGTACCATTTAATTTTTCTGCGAAAATAAAGTATAATTAATTTGCCGATCATGTAGATGTTTCAAATGTTATTGTATGAAAATTAAGAAAAAATGACTTGCGAAGCAAACAATATCATCAACTGAACATATAAACAAGCATCTACAACCACTGTCATTTGTCAAACTCCATGGGTTTTATTGGTGAATCAGTGCTGCAGAGGATGACGGTGTTTTCACATTCACTACGGCGTCTCTGAAGATGAAACTGAAACTTCTTTACCTGAATTATTTAATTGTAAAAAGTGGTTAAAAACTTATAAAACATTTTGGATCCCTAGATGCTTTTGGTAAATGGTGGTTATTTCTTCGAGGGTAAAACAAACATCATAAAAATTGGAAAATCAGGTTCTTATAAACGAAGGGTGTGCGGTTCGAATCCCGCTCTGCCCTAGTCATGTGCCGTTGTGTCCTTGGGCAAGACACTTCACCCACCTTGCCTCCAGTGTCACTCACACTTATGTATGAATGCGTATGAATGTTCGGTGGTGGTCGGAGAGGCCGTTTGGCATACAGATGTAGTTTACCACCACCAGAGTGTGAATGTGAGAGGAATGAACCCATAATGTAAAGTGCTTTGGGTGCCTTGAAAAGCACTCTGGAAATCTAATTCATTATTGTCATTATTATTATTTTGGCATTGTTCACCCTGAAGAAAGTAAATTGCTGCTCATTTTTGGTCAGTGGTGTAGTGGTCCCTGGAGAAATGAGTATACTCTAAATTTTTCCCCCGCCCCCCCTATTTTTTTGTTTCTTTTTTTTTAAGTAGTCCAGGAAAATGCCATTTTAGAAACAGTGACTTGTCAGACTACTCTATTTAGTTTACCCAGAAATCCTTCAGTAGTATTTGATCACTATTATAAAATGGTCATGACTTGATCAGGAGCAGTTTGTAGGTTTTCCTGGTCACACAAGCAGCTGCATGAATGTAAATGTATTCAACATGAGGCAAACATAGGATAATGTTAGCCTTTCATAACGTTAGCCTACTCACACAGTTTAACTAATGGTGACAAAATCTCTTCTCCTCTAAATGTGCAGTCATATGACCAGTAGTTTAAAACAGTGACTCATTCTGAAACCACCTTAAAACTTACCTCAGAATTATGTATTCCATGAAAGTAGGTTCTCTCAATATGTGCCACTTATTTGAAAGATGTTTATTCTGCCTTTCTTGTTCACATTTCCAATAATCGTGCATCTTTCATTGAGATGTGCAGTGACTTGTCAATCAACTGGGGTGGTACTGGCACCTGAGGTGTCCAGTCAGGTTCCACCGGTGGCCACCGCTAAGCAGAGCCCCAGGTCTGGCGCTAAGTTAGCAATATTTTCCTTGGCATGACTCGCCCTACTCTGTCTCTTATTGGCTCATCAGTCCTCACATCTAAAGTTAACCACCAATCTAATCAGTGAAGGTACCAAGTACTAGCCAATCAGAGGCAGAGTAGGGCGGGTCATGGCTTCACCATCCTAGGGGAAAACATGGGCAAAATGGCTGCAGATACTACTGAATGGTGCACATCAGGGGGATTTAGAAGTGGGTATACGTGATGATGACTGAAAAATAAGAAGTACCGCTGTATACCCTGGACTATACCACTGTTTTTGGTTAATAAAGTATTGTCATGGTCTTCTTTGGGTGTGGGATTTGAGTGGGAGTCACATTTACATTATGCCCTTTTGTATCCCTAGACAAGGGCGTAACAGCAAAACTAATCAATAGATTAAGTAATTATAAAACTAATCAATAGCTGCAGCTAGGGATGGGAATCGAGAACCAGTTCTTTTTGAGAACCGGATCCCAGTAGCTCTATTCCTTGGAATTGTTTGCCTGCCTGCTTAACGATTCAGGTTATCGATTCCACCTTCGTTGCACATGCGCGATGATGTCACATGTACGCTGCATTGTTTTAGTCAGAACGTAGCCAACATGGTGTTGGAGCAGAAGTGGTCTAAAAAGACGACACCAGGTCCACTGGAACACTGTCAAAGCTTCCATGTCTTCAAAAGGGTGGAATCCCTCTAATATGCTCAAACATTTGTCCACAGCATGTGACTCATTTACAGGAATGTCATGTATTTGATACGATACTTAGCGATGCTCGTGAATATAGCGGCCGAGTGAAGGCCGGGCCCAGTTCCGGTTCCGGTGTGGGCAACAAACGTCGTACCCAAATACAAGTTTCTGAAGTTAGGGGAAAGGAAATGAGGTGCACAACAACGGAAGACGAGCCAAGCTGAGTCGAACTGGTTTGACGTAGTGGACATGCAGCAATAGAGGAATTAGTTAGGCATCTTTAGTTTCACTTTCACTGCCCCCCCCCCCCCCCCCCCCCCCCCCCCCCCGGTCATCTGTTATTATTATTTGTACATACTGTATATGTTATATTTTCTGTGCAGATGGAAATATAAAATACAGTTACTACAAACACACCCTTTTGTACTCTTATTCCCTCACCCAATGAGAATCGATAAGGAATCGGATCGATAAGCAAAATTGATAATGGAATCGGAATCGTTAAATTCTTAATGATTCCCATCCCTAGCTGCAGCTCTGTTTTTCATCATTACTGGACAGTAAAGTCTGCCAGTGTCTATTGTCAAAGTTATGAGTGAATGTTAACTCCAGCTTTGAACTGTAAATGCCTAATGTCTCTGAGGAAGAGACAGAAGAGGCATTTAGCTGTCGTCGATTTCAAGGCTCATGGAGTCCATCTGGCAGGGACGGCTCTGTCTCGACCCGTCAGAGTTGAAGTGGACTGATGCGTCGCCTTAAGCCTCCATTAGGAGCTGCAGCCGTTCTATCTCCCTTTAGATGTGATTTCATGCTACTTCTTGGCTGATTGCACCTTATCCACCAGCCTCACTTTAAATAGCACCTGCAAAATGTGAAGAAAAAAGCCTCCCGTCTTTTCTCTTCTGATATTAGCACATTTCCTGAAGGCTTTTCCGCCCCAAGTTTTCTTAACTCAGTCAAACCTCTGCTTGATCTCAATGGGCAATAAACTGCAAGGGAGGAATCAGATAAGCGACAAGGAAGGTTTAATAAGACAAATAGATCAGGGCTTCAAAGCAGCAGGAGCGCTCCTTCCCAGCAGCAATAAAGCATTACACTAGGGATAAAACTAATGATTACTTTCATTAAAGTTTCAGATGTGCTGATTATACTTTTCTAATGATTAAACAGTCTTCTGTTAAATTTTCCAATCAATGAAATAATCCAAGGTGGGGATCAGGAGGTACGGGAATAAAAACCTTTTCTTCTTTAGCTTTGTAAGTGCACTGAAGATCTTTGCATAAATAGTTGTATTTAAGTGAAATAAACCAGAAGTATATCATACCCTGTACTTACAGTTTCTGTTCAGATGTGAGCTATACAGGGTGTATCAAAAAAAAAAACTATACATTTTTAAAAATTACCCCCAGTTCTGCATTTGATAATTTTTGGAATTTTCTTTTATGGATGTCAGTAGGTAGGGGATTGGTGGATATTTGTCCAAATTTACAGACCCAGGTTTTCATGCATGAGTGAGCAGGGGCAAACTGCGCAATCCAAGTTAAAACTGGTTTGCGCAAAGTAGCAGTGGAATGTAAATCCAATCAAAGGTCATGAGAGGGGACAGTGGGCATCCATATTGTTTTCCACAAACTTGCCTGGTTACAGCATCAACACTTTGGCCACCATGTCAATTTCATTTCTTTACCCATGGCCTTTCCTGCCTTTCAATGTTAATTCAACATGTTTAGGCCTGAAAATGTCACTGAGGACAGACCAAGTTAGGGTTAGGGTTAGGACTGGATTTAAATCCCACCGCTACTTCGCGAAAATCAGTTTTAACTTGGATTGCGCAGTTTGCCCCTGCTCACTCATGCATGAAAACCTGGGTCCGTAAATTTGGACAAATATCCACCAATCCCCTACATACCGACATACATAAAAGAAAATTCTAAAAATTTTCAAATGCGGAACTGGGGGTAATTTTTCAAAATGTGTAGTTTTTTTGTTTTGTTTTTTTACACTCTGTAGTGTGGATATTTTGCAAAACAAGTATTTTTCCTCTATATTTGAGCCTCTTGTCCACATGAACAAAAAGGTTTAATGTTGCAAAAGTGTCTGTTCATGGAAAAACATGATTGGAAACCATGGCGTCACATCCAATTTTACTCATGTCTATTATTGCTTTGTGTGATGAATTTGCACCTGAAACATCAAATCCAGGTTTATAAATCAGTGTCTGACCTGCATTAGATCGAGATCAGCACCGTTATCTTTGGGAGATGGACTGAACCGTCCTTATGGACAAATCCACATCATATAAAGAACACACTTCCACAACCACAACTAAAACTTAACCCAGTGTTTTTCAACCTTGGGGTCGAGACCCAACATGGGGTTACCTGGAATTCAAATGGGGTCACCTGAAATTTCTACCAATTGATAAAAATTTTTTAAAAAATTACTAATAAAACCATTTTTAATGATTCAATATATATTTAATTAAAATCAAAACACCACACACTTTTCCTAATAAAAATTAAGTTCAAATAAAATGCGTCATGCATGTGAAGTTAACGTCACAGAAGAACTCAGGCTTAGCTTGCTTTAGTTATTCCCACCTTTAGAAAGAACATTCATTCATTTATCTCTCCTTCAGTCACAGATGCCTAAATAAACCTAAAATCCAAATGGTGAACTATAAACTGGACACAGCTTCAGTTGGATAAAATGTTAATATACAGTAAATTTAGTCAGATCATATTTGTAACTTTTGGTTTTTAAGAAAATGGTTTGTAAAGCTATTTTTGAAGCTTATAAATGCAATTAATTATCTGTTGTTGTTGTTTCTTTGGAGGTTGGTAGCCTAAAAAGTTGTAATATAGGATAGGCTTTGATAAGCAGTCTGCTTCTGCCTATACCTTTTCAGTCATTATTCAACATATTATTCAACACCTGATTCTTGATTTTGTGATTCTGTGATTTTTTTTTCTTTCTTTTGTGTGAAATGTCAATACTGTGTACAATATTTGGTGTTGTCATGACTGAATAAACTACTACTACTACTACTACTACTACTACTACTACTAACTCTTTAACTCTAACTGTAGCAAGAAGAATGATTGCATAGGCTGGCAAATCTGTGCAACTAATTTACAGCTTTATCTTGTATTTATTTATTTCATATAATCCCATGAACTGGGATTCATTGCAACAGATATGAGTGGACTGGAGGGTGAGGGTGACTGACTGCCTGTTTATTATTTTAGGCCTATTTCTGTTCCAACTGTGATGGAAAACACAAACTTTTCCACCATACTGTCCATGTTTTCAGTAAACAACACCGTTCATAGCCCACCCTCAGAGAATAACATTCCAAACCAGTGGGGGCTGGTGAAAATATTTTTTGGTGTGGCGCAGTATCCAAGTCAGTTTTCAGCTGCATTGTAACCACATATCACCACTAGTACACGCACCACTATTATAAAATATTAATTTAAAGGGGTCGTATTTTGTTAAACCCACTTGTATTAGTCTTTGGTTCATTTATTTGTGTATTTGGACCCTAATAGTTCATAAAGTTTGAATGTGAACCCTCCAGGTGCTGCAAAGCTATCTTTATATTCATTCTGGCAAAAATCGAGTGGATTTCTACAACCTGTTTCAATTCCTGCTTAATTTGTTACCTCTATGACTAGTTACATCACAACATTTGGACATATAAGGTCAAGACTTCCGACAAACATTTCTCTGAGTACAACATAATTGTTCATCAGCAGCAGCGGTTGTAGTCCATACTGAAAATATGTCCAAACTTTGAGCTGATTGCCTAAAATGTTCAGTTGTTGGTTGAATGGGACCAAGCAGCACAGCCAACAAGCTGGAGGGGGCGGGGCCTGAAGTGGCTCATGTGCATTTAAAGGGCCAGCGCTCAAAATGACCTTTCTGGTGTCATTACTCAGAAATAGGGTTGAAGATGGACCTGTGGAGTTGAATTAATGAAAAATTCAGACCCAAGCATAGCATTTACAGTTTATGTAGACCACAGGGAAATGTTTTAAAATGCATAATTCCATTTAAAAAAAGCAAAATATCACTCCCTTAAATTCCAATAAAAATACACAGTATGTGTTTTCAGTTGTGTATTATTTATATGTACATTTCACCCGTCTATCCTTCAGACAAGCACATTTTTCTATGACTATTATTAAAGTCAGACATGTATCTGACAAGTGTCTTTTCACTGATAACATGGACAATGTATTTAGACCAGGGGTGAAGGTAGTGTGAGTCAATCGCATGGCCTTGAAAAAACAGAAAATCAACATAAGGGTTAAAAACATATCAGCGATAACACTTGCACTGACAACTGTAGTCCATTGTGATAACCACTGAATTATTTATGAGTTAACCTTAAGCAAGGGTTACCACGGGCTCTTACTTCTCAAAGTATTGGCAGTAATGGCAATATTGGCAGCATTCAACTTTCAGTAAAGTATATATAAAGACAACTTTGAGAAGCGGTCTACTCAGTGACTACAGTGACATGGCTCCTGCTCCCTCTGAACATACAAAAAGGTAAATAAAATGTATTATCCAGCTCTGCATTAACAACTGTAGGGTCAAAACGCGGTATTTGAAATCTCTCTGACGGGACATTTTAGAGACAATTTGATAGATTAGTGTTGCTAAATGACCCACATTTTACTTTTAAATTCATTTTTGCTTTAGTTGGACCATAAGGGATGATCTAAAACAAGGAGCTACTTTATATTGAAATAAATGTTGGAATGGCAATCAATTAACCCTTTGGGGTCCATGGTCACGGCCCCGTGACTGAATCACATGACATTTTCAACACGTCGTAGCATCGGAAGTCAGTCACGTAGACCACTGGAGACAATTTCATTTGAAAGTGCGGACTTGAAACTCTCTCCCACGTTTTATTTGATGTTGATAGAGCAAATACAACTGGAGATATGAAGGTTTGAAACTGGAGCAAACAAGCAATATAGCATTATTTTAGCGATATAAAGTGTTATATTTCTGACCATATGTTATGGTAAGGGTGAGGATGACCCCCACCTGAACCGGATGTGGAAATTGGGAGGACCTGGGGTGGGGGGTGAGAAAACCCGAGAAAACGTCTATGTAAAGATATGCTATCATGTCAAATATTTGAGTATAGTTTTAATTTATTACAATTTTGATTTTATATACCTAATATTTAGAACCAATATTCACTTTTAAAGTCTTTGAAATGGTTCGTTAAGCATTTTTGTGTTATTTATGCAATAAATTATATACATTTTTCAAACTGGATTTTATATTTTTTGTATTTTTTGTCCTTTTGTGTTGATATAGTAGGTTAAAGTGAAAAAAATAATAGACAGATGAGACAGATGAAGTTGTGCTGAAAAAAAGATACCAAACATGGGTATAGTAAACATTTCTTTATATAATATTTAAAGGCAAAATCAAAAGTATTCAGAAATGGCCAAAAAAGGCTCAGACCCCCAAGGGTTAAATTTGAGGATCCTAGTGGTTTTTCTAATCCAGACGTGGACTTTTCATGAATCCTCAGTCTGATTCCAGGTTTCGTGTGTAACCCATTGTGTCCACTCGCATTACATGCAGAACTTGCCTATTTAAATAAAAATAAATTGGGAGTGATTTTGCAATAGCGGTCATTTTTTTGAAACACTGCCTTGCATAATTAGTTTGATTCCCAAAATGTACCTGTGACAGAATAAAAGATATTTGAAAAAAAAATAGCCGTGCGTAATTTTCATGTCCTTTTTGCTGTTACATGCAGATTTTTGTATAAAAATTATATAAAAATGTGTTTTATCTGAAAAATACTTTCTCTTTTATCTCAGTAAATGCTTATTTTTATAATAGACCCAAACTGCTTCCAAACGTGCTTCATAACATTAGTCTACATCTGGTTTGAATTTTTAGCCCCCATGTACCAAACATGGGTATAGTAAACATTTCTTTATATTGTATATAAAGGCAAAATCAAAAGTATTCAAAAACGGCCAAAATAGGCGCAGACCCCGAAGGGTTAACAACTGTAGGGTCAAAACACAGTATTCAAAATCTCTGACGGGACATTTTAGAGACAATTTGACAAATTAGTGTTGCTAAATGACCCACATTTTACTTTTAAATTCATTTTTGCTTTAGTTGGACCATAAGGGATTATCCAAAACAAGGAGCTACTTTAAATTGAAATAAATGTTGGAATGGCAATCACTTAACCCTTAGGGGTCCATGGTCATGGCCCCGTGACTGAATCACATGACATTTTCAACACGTCGTAGCATCGAAAGTCAGTCACGTAGACCACTGGAGACAATTTCATTTGAAAGTGCAAATAAATGTTGGAATGGCAATCAATTAAAGTTTGCTCTTTGATGGGACATTACTGTGTTTTGACCCTGTAACAACTCCAAAGCATTGTTATGAAAAGGTTACTCTGAAAAGTAACATTAGACTACTCAGTTCAGAAATTAGCGATCCATTAACTGCCCATTAATTTCCAGAGCCTTAATAGTTTCACTGCTTTATCGCTACCTGTATGTGTTATGTTCCTGGCCTGTGAGTTACTTCTAATTGTCATCTTAATTGCCTGTGAAACAGTGGTGAGGTGCTAGTTACCCACACTTCTGTTCAGTATTGGCAAATTTTTTTGTGTCTGTCTGCATGTGTGCCCGCGTTACAGACAGAATTAGATGTTTGTGTGTTTTCGGCAGAACAAGTGAAGGTGGGTGGGTTGATGCTACAGTTATCTGAGGATGAAGTATATACAGCGTCTGCCAAAGCCTGCGGCGAGAGGGGAAGCAGGGAGGGGGCAGGTATGAGATTATAAAATTCAATTTAGGGCAATAGAGGGGGTGGATCTTTTATATAAGGTGCCACTGAGCTGTTTTCCCCTTTTTGGTCTGAGACACAAACACACAGTGAAAAATCTGCTGTAGAATCTCTCTCTTCTCTCTCTCTTTCTTTCTCTCTCTCTGTTGTTGTTGTTGTTGTGATATCCAGTAAAACATAAGATCCCTATTTGTCTTCGCTGCAGGGCCAAGCCAGGCTCCAGATGCTGCTAATAATACACCGCTCATTGGGGTTTGAGTTGAGCATGTGCGCCTCTGTTCCAGCATGTGCGATAGATAGGGAGCAGCGCCTAGGGTGAGGAGCCCCGTTTACACCATTTCAGTACATGCATCATCATCCGGCAAAGCCTCTGCAGGGAGGAGTTCTTTTGAGGATGACCCAGCAATCGCGGGAAGAGGGCATGAAATTGCCCCTCTGAGATAGTTAAGAGGTTGTTGCACTGAATAAGTGGAAATACTTCTCACCGAGGGAGTTTATGTTCGCCATCATCCGAGCAGCTGTTTGCGCCATCCGCTTTATTTTTTTTCCAAATGATGATGGAGACGTTTTTTTCAGCCTTTCCCAATACCACCGAGTTGAAGGGAGAAAAAAAAAAAAAAGCATACATCTCACTCTTATTAGCCTCTGACGCTATTAATGGTCCATTTATTGGCTGTGATCTTGCTTCAGCTTTAGTGTGTCACACTGGGAGTTGGAGGACCTCACTGAATAGAAACCGAAAGGATTTCTATTAAACTTTTTAATAATTCAATCTTTTAAACCCTATCCTGCTTGATCGCAAAAATGATGAATTTAATAATTCACGGCTGAAGAGGATTTCATGATGCACATATTAGAAGGCTGGCCTTTCAGCAGCTCAAAGGGAAAATTTAGCTGGGGAAAAAAAATAAATAAATAAAAAATTGAAGTGCAAATTACTTAACTAGAATCAGGAATATGAGACCTACTGTATATTCATTGCGGCGTCTCTGTGGTGTACGCCTTCGTGCACTTAAGCTCTTAATGGTTCCCTAAAACTGATGAGGTAAAGGGGAGAAGGAGCGGAAAATGAAAGTGTTCTTCTAAATGGTTTTTGGAGGAACGCCTGTCAAGTGGAACGAGACTGGAGGGGAAATTAGCCGGGGGACATGCAAAGTGAGCGTTGTGACTGGCTGTGTGACAACCTCCTCTCTTCAAAGCCATCGGAGGAGGGGGCGGTGGGGGTGGGGGGGTGCAGTATCTCTGAGATGCAGGGAGTGCTTCAGGAAAAGACCAGGGAGACGGTGAACTGCCAGATCGCTTTTTTTTTCGTCCTTATCTTTTTCATGATACAATTGCAACCTTCATTACCTTTCATCATTACAAGTCTGTTTGTGAAGTTTTCCATACGATGGTGCTTTTTAACACCGCTATCACCAGTGTTGTAAACTGCATTTCAGAACAAAATATAGAATATAAGCCCTCTGATGTGATTTGTAATATATTCCGTTCCCATTGTTGTGATGATAAATGTAGCCGTGTGAATGTATTTGGGTACTTCTATGAAACTGGGTACATTTTGGTACCTGGCACTTTGCCAGCTTTTTTAGACCGAGTAGTAAAAGACAAATTTAGACATATTTAACCCCAGAATGTACCTGATAATGACCTCAGATAAATGCAAAAAATATATACTCCTGCTCTGAGCCATCCCGAAATTTATGAATTTTTAATAAAATATTCAGGCCAAAAATCAGACCAAAACTGGGCCATCAAAAACTACTTAGGTGTCAGTGCATTTTATCTGGAAAACATGGCTTGAAATGATCTCATATACCGCTATAAATAAAGACACTGTGTGAAAATTGTCGATCCTAGTGGTTTTTCTAACCTAGACATGCTGGTTTTTCATGAATCAGCAGTCTCATTCCAGGTTTTGCATGTAACCCATCGTGTCCACTTGTGTTACATGCAGAACTTGCCCAGTTAAATGCGTATAAATCACAAATGATTTTGCAACAGCAGTCATTTTTGTGAAACACTCTGCCTTGCATAATTAGTTCAATTCCCAAAATGTACCTGTGAGAGAATAAAGCGATTTTTAAAAAATAATAATTGCGTGTAATTTTTGTGTCCTTTTGAACATGTTACATGCAGACTTTTGTATTAAATATAAAGTAAAATAATATGAAAATGTGTTTTATCTGAAAAATAGTTTCTCTTTTATCTCAGTAAGTATTTATTTTTAAAATAGACCCAAAGTACTTCCAATCTTGCTTCATAACATTAGTCTACATCTGGTTTGAATTTTTATCCCCCATGTCCTGTTTCATAGAAGCAGCCATGTGGCTTTTACCTGAAGTAAATAGAAGCTAGCAGTTTCTGTTCAGATGTGAGCTATACAGGGTGTATAAAAAAAAAAAAACTATACATTTTGAAAAATTACCCTCAGTACTGCATGTGATCATTTTTGGAATTTTCTTTTATGTATGTCGGTAGGTAGGAGATTAGTGGTTATTTATCCAAATTTATAGACCCAGGTTTTCATGCATGAGTGAGCAGGGGCAAATTGCGCAATCCAAGTTAAAACTGGTTTGTGCGAAGTAGCGGTGGGATTTAAATCCAATCAAAGGTCATGGGAGGAGACGATGGGCATCCATCTTGTTTTCCACAAAATGTGACATTTCCAGACCTAAACAAGTTGAATTAACATTGAAAGGCAGGAACAGCTGCCATGGGTAAAGAAATGAAATTGACATGGTGGCCAAAGTGTTAATGCTGTAACCAGGCAAGTTTGTGGAAAACAAGATGGATGCCCATTGTCCCCTCCCATGACCTTTGATTGGATTTAAATCCCATCGCTACTTCACGCAAACCAGTTTTAACTTGGATTGCGCAATTTGCCCCTGCTCACTCATGCATGAAAACCTGGGTCTGTAAATTTGGACAAATATCCACCAATCCCCTACCTATTGACGTCCATAAAAGAAAATTCCAAAAATTATCAAATGCGGAACTGGGGGTAATTTTTCAAAATGCATAGTTTTTTTTCATACACCCTGTATATGGAAACAAAAAGGTGATGTGATGTTTTGTTTGCAACGATTAAGACTATTTACAACAGCATCCATTTTGAGTGAAAGTAAGTAAATAGAGAAGCATGCACTGGTGCACAGCTGATCATTTTGTCACAGTTTCAGATACATACAGTACCGTCCAAACATCAGGTGTGCTAGTTCTGGTGAAGTTCTAATGTCCACACACATGCACTTGTCAGCCTTTATATTAAGATCCAGTCTGGATAAATGTGAACTATGTACAGCAGTAAAAACAGCTGTCTAATACACAGCAGAACCCACTGTTAACACTTTCAGTGCCATGGGCCGATTAAATCGGCTTTACGAAAACAACCTGTAAAGTGCCACGGACCGATCAGATCAGCTTTGGAGAACACGCCATATTTGTGTACAAACAAACCATCCACCCCCATTTCTTCTCACATTTCGATGACGTTCTTTCTGTGTCCCCCTTTTGAGACCAAGCAGACGGGAATTTGAGGTCACGCGACCGAATAATATTTTTATATCTTTTTAATGTTTCTTATTCTCCGGTGTTTCATCAGAGGGAGCCCTCCATGCCGGGGGGCGGCTGTGGACTCCGGGGGCTGTGGCGCCTTCTCTCACTGGGGTCCGCTCCTTTCTGGTGGGTGGGGGTCCCAGTTGGCCGTCTCCCACTAGTTGGGATGCGGGGCTGTGTTGCTGGTGCCTGGTCGCCGGGGTCGGCGGCTGCCTCCTGGTGCGGATGGCTCCCTGAGACAGCGCCTCCTAAATTGATGTTTTACTTTTACTTGTACATTTTTGTTCTGGTCTACCCGTGCTCAGTCAGTCTTCTTAAGTATGTGTGAGCTTGTGGGTTTGCATGTATATGTGTGTGTGTGTGCGGGTGAGTGGGTGGGGGGCAGTACTGATTTTTAAACTGATATGTAAAGCACTTTGTGCTACAGTTTTTAATGTATGAAAAGTGCTATATAAATAAAGATTATTATTATTATTATTATTATTATTATTATTATTATTATAAATTATGCAAATTACGATCAATAATGAATCGGCTGCGTCCGGTGCGTTTTGGATCTAATCAGTGATTGGTCAGATGTTACCGAGCAGTTTCCTGCAGGATTCTTCAAATATTACTGAAATACTGAAAAACGGCCAAATTCTGTGGCACTTTTAAGGCTTACTAGCCCCTTAACTGTCTGGCACTTAAAGAGTTAAGGCAGACTCTAGTCAGTATCCAATGCTTTTATAACAATAAATCTGCTAGCAAACCATCGGGGGCCATATCAATAAACCTCATCTTTTGAACAACATAAACTGCATTACCACTAACAAATGTCATGTCAAATCATCAGCAAGAAAGTTATGAAGCTGAGATGCACTCAGTGTGGGAGTCTGGTTTTGTTGGTGTAGAAACTGGTCACTTCTATTTTGCTCAGTTTCATGTTGATTGTGAAACACAGCTGCCAACTCTGACAGCAGATGTTAATTTTCTCACAAAAATAACTTTACAATTATATTTTTACAGAGCAAAGACATGACACTGACAGGGCATGAGGGAGATGAGGGAGCTAATAACCATGGCGACAAGAATTCTCTGTGTCTAATAATAATAATAATAATAATAATAATAATAATAATAATAATAATTATAATCATAGCAAAACACAGAATTTCAACTGGAATTTTCTAAATTCTCAAAGATGCTTTACTTTAGAAAAGCAAAAACAACTCAAAAACAAAATCTTGAACACCTCATTAGTGTAAACTAGTAGCACAACATAATTTTATATCTCTGGATTCATTTGGTTGGTTTCATTTACAGGAACATCATGGTGCATTCAGGGGTACCTCATAAACTATTGCCGCAAAAGCTATTTAAACTGGAATGTTTGAAAAAATTGTACATTTTCTACAGTCTACTGTAACTTTCCTACAGACAGTACGGTGCCGAGAGCCTTATTCCAACTTTAGCTTTGTTGTTTTTTCAAGGTGGAAATGAGCATACATGTTTATTTTAGTCACTGTTTCCCTCAGATACAACAAGAAAATATAGGAAATATGTGCCCACACAAAAAACTGAACTAAATGTGTTGTAAAGGTGAAAGTGACTGTTTAGTGTGACCTCTGACCCCATGATGAGACACAGCACAAACAATTAACATTTAACATGTGTTGAATGAAACGCGGTATAACACATCAGTAAATTAGTGCCATAAATCTCATATTGTCTGAACAAAAGGGTTACAGACATGTTAAGCACAAAGGGAGGTCACACTAAATACAACCACTTTTGTTTATACAGGCTGTTTTTTCTTGAAGCTTTTGTTTTTCCTTCTGTACGTACTTCACATTCATCCAGATTGGATCTAAATACAGAGACAAATGCTTATGTGTGGACATTAGAACTTTACTAAACCAACTAGGGATGCAAATTATTGATTAATTCATCAATCATTAGTTGGCTGACCTTATTGATCGATTAACGATTAACTGATAAGTAGCGATTTTCCTGAGAACCTGAATTTGTCTTTCGATAGGATCTATAAGAATAAAAGTTAAATATTATTTATATACTAAATTAAAAAATCATGTCATTTTCCTTAATGATTGATTTATTGAACCATTGGATACAGAACAGACAATGACATTTATGGAGTAGAACTAAAGAAATTCAGCAGAGAAATTCAATTAAATAAATGGATCTGAAGAGGGGCAGTGTAGAAGAAATGGGCATTTCTGACTTTGCATCACTGACATGATGGAGCCAGATTCCAGAGGAGATGCTGCCCCCCCCCTGTTTTTCGTGGCCACCGGGGTGACCGCGGGACATAATGTAGGACATACCTGTGGTCTGGATCAGGGGCCTAGAGGATGTTTTCAACTTCTGTCCCACTGACCAGATAGTCCAGATGACCGCGGACTAGACCAACCTCCAGGGAAAATGCTCCGTCCAGGACCCGACCCCACATTTTTGTGTGTGTTTAGGTGGGGGTGCATCGCTCCCACAAACAGACAGGCCGGTCTGTGTTTGACTCCACCATGTCCCTAAAGAGATTCTAACTCATCAACACCATGATCAAGTTCAATGACTGGCTATCCCAGCCACGGCATTGTTCAGCTTCAGCGATGAAGCCTAGTTTGGGCAGTGGTGCCACAAATCCCACTGTGGAAAAGGGCAATTAACCAACAATTAATAATTTAATCGAGCAAATTCTTATCGACAATTAATTGATAGCCGATTAATTGTTTACACCCCTATAACCAACAAACTAAAGTTAGACTGGGACTTTTGTAAAGTACTGTATATACACTTGGACTCAAAGAAAAACATGACCGTAATCTGATTTCAACCCATTTCATTTGGAACTGTAAGTAAATACGTGCCTTTGTGTTTCAGATCACTATTACATTACTGCACCACTACGTGCTCAAGGACAAAGTGGTTTGGAAAATGAACGATTGAATGAATATTCCAGTATCACATATTCAGTTACTCCACACCTCCTGCTGTCACAGACATCACTGATAATTGTTTTGTTGCTGCCTTAAACAGAAGTAGGCACATTGCAGATAAAATACATTAAACATTGTGTGTGGGTTTTGATGAACTCAGCAAACTCCCAGCGCAGCCTCGACTCCAGCACAGGACCAATCAACCAGAATAAATGATAACTCCTCTTTGGGAAAGCTTTCACATTTCCAGCCCAAAACCTTTAAGGACCAAAATGAAACAGACATTTGAGCGTTCATCATGTTTTTCTGCAGGGGTCTGACACCATTCTGCAGCGGTCCGGACAATACCTCACTGTATCCTACACAGCGGGGAAAATGTGTTTTGTTGGCTTTTGTTTCCCTGTATTGCCATCCACGGGGACTACTGGCACTGCACAGGCCTATAATGAAAGGCACAACCAGCTGTACCGGCCAGCAAGATGGCACTTTCATCAAACTAAACCAGGCTGACGCTAGCTTCTCAATTATTAAACGCCTGAAATAAGCAACAGTGTAGACCCCCACCTCCCATCAAACTACTGCAGGCGCCCTTCAGTGGTTCTCAAAAGGAGATGGCTTTGAGATGATGAGATTTGGATTATGTAGAGAAAAACAATACATGAACACTGATTGTTACAGAAATATTTGCAGTGTTTGAAGAGACAGAATCAGAACACTGCTTTTGTTTCGTAGCGAACTGCAGTCAAGCTGAGTGTTGATGCCAGATGCGTGACTAACACAGCAGGTCTGCTAAGCCTGGGTATAATAACCTCTTCTGGCCCAAAATAAACTGGCATGTCAGACTTCACATAATTTGTTTTTGACATACCATGAGTGGAGAATAGCATTAGGAATGTACAGTCATTGGAATCTTGACAGAAACATCAAACATCCATTTGAAGATGTTCAGTGTAAGGTTTGTGTGTGTTCATGAGATTATCTGAAGTTTGTGGTGGATGCCCAGTGGCGTTAGCTTACGGCTTTTCTAGGGTATCACTGGTCTACATGTTTTTAGAAATGATCTGCCACAGTGATTAAAAGTGCTAAATGTTACATACATTAAACCTTTATCGCAGAGGTGATTTCTCATAGACTGCAAGGGAAGCTCAGCTTCCCCTAAAATTACAAAAATTAATTGGTCAAATATTTACGGTTGTGTTGACATTTCATTAACTACAAATGTGTTAGAACACGTTCATCTTACAGACGAGTTTGTTCAGAATCAGCTTTATCACAAATCAACAGACTCGTTGTTGTTCCCTTCTCATACATTCCTGTTGCGCTGTTTTCTCATACGATCTCTGCTCAATGCATTTGTCCGTAGACGCTCAGCGTCCATGCACTTCAATGGGACTGAGTGGAACAGTTTATTTCATTGTCTCAAAACTGGACGGTAATTGGATAAATGCCACGATGTTGTCCCGCCCCCAGATGCTCAGCATCTCTGGGGGTGAATGGAGCTGTGGGCGGAGCTCGGCTGGGCTGGACGCCAGGCTTTCACATGCTGATTGGAGGATCAGTCGAAAGGCTGAATCTCATCTGATTGACAGCTATTTTTAGATCTACTCCTTCAGTTGACAGAGTTCAGTTTAATACTGTCGTGCATTCTGCTGTGAAATCGAGAGAGAAACCACTACGAAATTACTTGTTCATTGCTTGCACTGTAAATACACAAATATACAAATCACAAGGGATGGAGGGCTGAATTTATGTTTAAATAACTTGACAATTTTTTTGATGTAAGCCAACAATGAGCTTCCCCTGTCTGAAAGATGAGCAGCCGCCACTGCTTTATCGAGCACAATAATACTAGCAAAATAGACTACTGGTAATATTATTATTTTATTATTTTATTTTTATATTATTACAACAATTATTATTTTCTCCCTAACTCCCCCCTCTCTTTTTCTCACTTTCATTCACACTCCCCTCTTCCCCTTTTCCCTATCGCCTCTAATCAAGCTATATTGTTTAGTTGCTCTTTACATTTATGATCTTTTTCATTGTAATATAATGTTGTCGTTGTTGTTTTTCAATTCTCTGTCGTTGTTGTTTTTGGTTTGTTTATTTGTTTGATTTTCCCTTTGTTTATGTGTTGTTGTTTTTCTGTCCATAATGTCTTGTTAACGATCACTAATAAAAAATAAAATAAAATAAAATAAAACCTTTCTTGAACAAGTGACTATTTTTAGTCATTTCGCACATATTACAGGACAGTGATAGCAAGAGTTCCAGTGAGGACAGTGAGACAATAATCTCCGGTCCAATGTGGTCTTCAGGGTCTGTAAGGTCCACCTCTGCATGAACAGTGAGTGTACCTGCTTTGTTAGGTACCATGGAGTAATGGTACTAATGTAAGGAATGATGTTCAAAGGGATCATGTGGATGTGGACAGGGGTCTGGATCTAATGATGTAAAATACATGTTCCTTTGACATTACATGCATTTTTCTTGTATTTTTTTTTTTTTAATATATACTTCTTGTACCATCACACACACACACACACACATACGGGCAAGGAACTAAATATGGTAACTTCATTAACCTGGATTTTCCACATGACAATAAAACATTTTGCAAAATTTCACAAAAGTAATACATTCTGGTTATGTACTCCAATAACACACGAAGGCTGAAATTTGAAATTTCAGAGTATTACTATGTGTGACCTATAAAGGGTTAATAGGGTGAATTGAAAAACAAATGATAAAAGTGCTGGTTAGCTCAATGTTTTTGATGTATGTGCTAAAATGCTATTACACATTGGTTCATGGACTTTTATCCAATAAATGTCTAATTCTTCCAGTATAAAGAACCTGTAAAGTTAACATTGTAATGTGCCGACAATGTTTTAAAGTAGATCTGGTAGAGACGAACATACCTTTGGAGTAAAACCCATTGTCATTCATTCTCAATATTTCACATTTTGACACAAGATTCTTGGAATCTGCAGCCAACCAGCATTTTCTTTTTTTTTTTTTTTTTTTTTTCCTTAATTGGTCTTTATTAATGACTCAAACTTGGTAAAGTTTCACTACTTCTGTTCTGGAGGCATTTTACTCATAGATCAGTGTAATTAGTGCTGCAGTCTGTTACAGAAGAACTGAAGAAAGCAACAGCATAAATAAAGGATTTTTGTGTAAAATCTAAACTAAAACCTTGAAATTGGTCCACTGTGGATCTTTTCCTGGATGTATGTAACTGAGACCATCATCAGCATCTTCAACTCAAGTCAAGCTGGATGTTGGCAATTCACTTTCCGTTAAATAGCTACAGAATGGTTTATCTGTTCTGTATAGGTTTATGAGCGTTTGTATAGCATCCACAGTTTATGAGGTGCCTCTGAACGCACCATGACATTCCTGTCCAACAGAAAAGAGAAGCTGGTTGCCTGGAAATGATACCTCTCTCTAACAGAGCTTTTATATGACTACAACACTATTACAAACATGTATCCAACTGTTCGCACAAAACACAGCATTCCTATCAGCTGTTTCCCTGGCAAACCCTGTCTCCATAGTCCGGGTTTTCTCTCCTCATTAGATTAGCATTAGCACCAACAGAGCTGCTCTGGGAGATGAATAAATATTCTACCCTCTCCTGTGTTATTGTTTTCAGTATTTCACTGGTATATTTCAAGATGTTATGAAATATATCCAGCTACAAAAGAGCATAAAAAGCAGGGAGCTAGAATGGATATGAGGAGATGGGTTGCTATGGAAACGATACACTGTGATGTCACATTGCATTGGTCTGAACTGGCAAAAATTCAGTGTTTTATAGACCAGAGTTTGGCAAGTAGGTGCATTTTGAAGATCTTTTTGTTGCATATCTTTGGTCTGAAATGGTCTGAAGGCCATGGCAGGTAAAAGTAATCCTCTGATGATTCATGACTGCTTGGTTTTTGATCATATCATCCCCTTTGCAAAGTTATTTTTTTTCAGGAAACGCAAAAAAACAAAACAAAACAAACATAACCAGAAATTGAGTATTTAATGATTTAGGCAAAACGTCATTTTTTAGCTTACCAGCCGACAGGCCATAAGCTATTGTCGTCATGCGGCGTCCGTCGGCGTCATCTGTTATCCGTTACAAAAATTTCAATCGTCTTCGTCTCTGAAACTACAATTCCGATTGACTTCAAACTTGGTATACAGCTTCTTTATGATGATGTCAACAAAAGTTAGTGAAATTATTTGGATCCGGATCTGATTCTGGATTTGGTGCCACTTTGAAAAATGTCCCCATTATAAGAGATAGGAAGTGGATCGATGCAATAACTCAGTAAATATAAATGATTTCCAGTGTAAATTTCTACAGTCCAGTACAGATGGGGAGATGACCAAAACATAATGGCTACATGCTGATCAGGATCTTCTTCTGGATCCGAGAACTTACGGAAAATTTAACATGGGCTCTTATGGGGAAAACATTTCAGTCGTCTTTTTCTCCCAAACTCCAGTTCTGATTGACTTCAAACTTGGTATACAGCTTCTGTATGATGATGTCAACACAAGGTATTGAAATTATTTCCATCCGGATCTGATTCTGGATTTGGTGCGACTTTGAAAAATTTTCCCATTATAACAGATAGGAAGTGGATTGATCCAATAAATCAGTAAGTATCAATGATATCAAGTTGGAATTTGAATTTTTTACAGATCTGATTGGAATATGACTAAAACATGGGCTATTTCTGTAATAGAATAAATACACAGAACTGGGTGATAATAAATGGCATCTGGATACATTTCCCAAAGCTTTTAATTTGGCTGGTAAGCTACAGGGCCATTGGTCCTATTTTTATTAAAATTATTGTTGTAATTAGTTTACTGTTGATGATCTGTAGTTCAGGTGTGTTTTGCTGGTCAGTGTGGACAGCACAAATAACCTGGAATTAGACATTTTTACTTCCAAACATAGTTCCTTAGATATAGATCTCTCCCTCTGATTGGGTATTTATCGCAATTCAGCGCTGGTGGAAATCACTTGCTCAAAAAAAAGTTTGTCTTTCTCTTTACTCAGATTCAGAAACTTCTATATGAAACTCTAAACCAGTGGTTCTCAACCTTTTTAGGTCATGACCCCATTTTAACATCACA
The DNA here is from genome assembly GCF_902148855.1 of Sphaeramia orbicularis. Lineage (NCBI taxonomy): Eukaryota > Metazoa > Chordata > Actinopteri > Kurtiformes > Apogonidae > Sphaeramia > Sphaeramia orbicularis. Next base: position 55,100,197 of record NC_043968.1, read on the forward strand.
AATTTCTGGCGACCCCAGACATTCAAAACGGAGACTTTTTTTTTTTTTTTGCTAAAATTAATTTGTTTTTGATCATGTAATAGTTTGCTATACTATATTGCAAATAAACATTAATTGTAGATGACATTAGATGACTTGAAAACCTGCTCCGTTTACAAGTGTTTTTATAATGCTACAGAAAAATGGCTCCTAAATAACCAGCACTGCCAACACATATATACATTCTAGTGTCTATGGCAAAGACTCCAGTCTGGTCAAACAAATGAATTACTGTTCTAATCTGTGCACACATGTATTGTATAAACTGTATTGGTTAGTTCTATTGAAGTTTTTAGGACAATAGTTTTTATTTATACTTTTTCTATGTCTGATTTGCAATTGCATAATTAGCTTATTCATCTATTTATTTAGTTATTTATTTATTTTTCTTGCTCTTTTTTTCCCTCTCTTTCTCTTCTTCTCTCCCTCTCATTCTATCTTTTATATCTTGTTCTTGCTCTAGGAAAGTTAGTGTATTTTTAGAATGTAAGCCACGTTTTATGTATTTGGCTGAAGCCTTTCAATCTGAGCAGACTTTCCTATATCTGTCATGTTTAACAGTTTTCTTCCAGTATATTATGACTTTGTAATCTAAGTGATGTTTATTATCGTAGTCGTTTGTCCAGGACAACAGACGGAAATTAGCTTCTCTTCTAAATCTGGTGCATGCATCTTTTTCTTTGTAACTAATGCCAATACACACTGTCCTGTAACTAACTAACTAACTAACTAAATATATAAATATTTATGTGAGAATTTTATTTTCCTTGCTCAGGATATGTACAGTCAGTCCAGCTGGGATTAACAAGGCTGACAATTAATACTGAATAAACATGAACTCAAACTATGAATTACACTGGGGAACAATTTGAAAAAATTTTTCTGTTGAGTTAGATTTTTACGCTGATTTAATCTAAAATTGGCATGCTGATTCCAAAATTGCAGTCAGTTTTTTTCTAGCACGTCAAGTTTTTCCTCCACAGCTTACCCTCCAGACAAGCAAAATTCCACTGATTAGCTGTAGTAAGACTTGCCAGATGATTACGACTGGACTCATCTACAGCTACGTGGCAACTTGTTTGTGCAGTCACAATTGAGACAGTGCGGTGAGAGGTGTGTGCAGCTCCTAATAGGTCAGTACTATCAATATCTGCAAACAGAAAGCTAGCATAGTAGGAATTAAGAGGATTTGTGCTGGCTTTTCTCTTAACCTTGTAACCATGGGCATACCGTTGTAAGTTCTATTTCGTTTTATGCTGTTTTTTTAGTTTCCAAAGCTTGTAACTATTCCATCTTAGTGTTTTATTTACACAGGTATATATTTCCTTTGTTCCAGATCATGTCTGCTCCTGCTACTTCTCGTTGTAAATGCCTGAACAACCCTGACTCCTTTTGCTTTATTTGTGGTAGTTTCACCATTCCAAGTCAGAGGGCAAACATCAGTGCATTTGTCAAACAAGCATATTTTGCATATTTTAAAGTGAAACTCAGTGATCAAGACAAGCCATGGGCCCCTCACAAAGTGTACAAGCAGTTGGCATTTGGTATCCCCATGGTTTGGCGAGAGCAAAAAGACTGCACAGACTGTTACTTTTGTTTAGTGAAAACATAAGGATTTGACAAGAAAAATAAAAGTAAAATAGAATATCCTAATCTACCGTCAGCTATAAGACCAATGCCTCATTCAGCTGAAATTCCACTGCCAGTTTTCGAACAACTACCTCCTCTACAAGATCTGAGTGATGTGGAAGAACGCAGTGACAGCAATGATGCAGATTTTGAAATTCACGAGGATTCAGTTCGTAGGGGATTTGATAGTTCATTGTATATGTCAATATTTGAAATTTTTTATAAAACAAGCACATATCTGTTAAGTACAGTATTTTTCATATTTTTTAAGAAAACGGGGATCCTATAGTTCAAAAACTTGATGTGATAGAGAAAAACTGAGATCAGTTTTGGATTCCGCACCCAAAAATTAGTTAAAAACAGTTGTCAGACCTAACTCAACAAAAACTGTGTTCCCCAGTGTTATGAAAGAGCTGCAGCATCTGAAACCGACCACAATGAACATTTGAAAGATAAACAGTACCACAGTGCTTCAGCTTCAGACTCACACTTTGTCTTTTATGTATTGGGATTGTCTCTGTCAACTCACCATACATGTTTTATTAGTAAGGTTTTTTTTTTTTTTTTTTTTTTATCAATTACTAGAAATTTCAGGTGTCCCCATTTGAATTCCCGACCCCAAGGCTGACAAACACTGCTGTAAACGCTGACTTCATTTGCCTCCATGTTTGGTTGTATGTGACAGCTTTGTGCTTTGTGTACATACAGGTCAGATCAAGACTGCGGCATTTAAAGAATAAAACTTTACAACACTTTTACAGTTTGGAGAGTAGCTCAGCATTAGGCAGATGTTACTATGAATGCTTTAGGACCTGGTTGCTACAGAAACATTACACTTTGGTTTTTAATCGTTTTTGTGTGGGATGAAATCAGTTCAGGCCAGAATGAACTGGAGACACGAGTTGCATTCAAAACTAAGTGACTCTTCTAGGAGAGCAAATTCACAAGGAGTCAAAACTTTCTGCCTAAATAGAATACTAATTGGCTCAAGGTAACATCAGTGTCACCCCTTTATCTCCACTAGACTGTGAAACTCAAGAGCTCCTTCACTTGCAAATAGTGCAAAGAAGACAGTTGCTGATTGCTTCATTAGCTGCTCTTATTAAATCATATGCAGACAGATTGCAAGCACAACTTGCAGTGTCACATAAGGAAATCTGTGGGGAAAGATAAAAAATAACCTCCTTTAAATTGTGCATCATATAGACCCATTCTGTCTTTACTTGGCTGTTGCCACTGAACCATATAAACATTTATTTACCACAGTTGTGAGTTGGTTAAAGTAAACTGTGAGCATAAGGCATCTGGGAAATCTAATATAAAAAATTACAATAACAAGTAGAGCTTGAGGACAATTTAACACTTGACGTAAAGAGGTAAATGCTGGAGCTGCTCCACCATCATCACATCAAGACATGTATGATTTGAACAGAATGAACAGTGAATTACTCAAGATTCATTTTAGTTTTGCAGGAGTTATCTGTAAAAGTAAACAGATCCAGTCTTGATACTTTATGAAATCTGAGTATATTCTGGCTTTCTCTCTACCACAAAAACACAGATGAAATGCAGTCCTTACTATTACTATAATGACAGTCAATAGAAACTTTGAGGTAGAAATGTCTGCATATTTCTACTTGTAGGGGGGTTGTAATTATTCATTGTGGATTTATTTATTTATTATTTATTTATTTGTGTTCTTTTTTTTTCTCTTCTTTTTTTCTTAATGGGCTCCGCTGGCTGACAGGCAGCTGTCTGTACCGGTAAGGCAGCAGCCGACACCAACTGTACTCCCAGTCATCATTGCCCATTTTTTTAACACCTTTGCTTGTGTATCCTCTTTTATTTGGACATTTTACCAGGGAGTATCTCACACTACTTTTTTTTTTTTTTTTTTTTCATTGTGGATTTATTGATGACTTAGTGCTTGGGTAGTTGAGATAATGATGAGTTGTCATGTTGTCATGGTTCATTGCACATGGGTTGGTCTCTTTGCAAAAGTGGACCAAATACATTGAGCAATACTCAGTGGGGATCTGCACAGTTTGAGGATTGGTTTTGAAGGCCTATATAAAGGCCCAAAAAAGGCCACCATTGTTAGTCCAGTGAACGGCATCATGCCACGTCTATCACGTGAACAACGTCTCCAGGCACTGGGTACGGTGGAGGCCGGTTTGAGCTCCAGTGATATAGCCAGGCCTATGTATGGGCTGTTCCCAACCCACAGTCACAAACCTGGTTGAACGCCACAACACGACAGGATCTGTTGATGATAGACCACGTCCAGGGCGAGAGAGAGTGACAACTCCAGACCAGGACCGCTACTGTTGTGACTTTGTGTTTGGCAGGTGCCATTTTCTTTTGTTAAGTTTTTTGTTTTGAAATTATTCTTGAAACTTTTGATGTTTGTTTCTGTATGCCAATATCCTAAACAAATGATTCATATGGAAAAAATTCCAGTTTAGGGTTTCAAAATAAAAATTAAGTCAAAAAATATGGTCTCGAAGTTTTCACTGACTGTGAGTGTACATATCAGCTCAATACAGTTTACCATGGTGCTTTATGTTTTATTGCTGTCTGTGGAAATCTCTCCTTGGGCTGCTTATATTTTTATTTACTTACACACACGAGTGTAAAACCCAAAAGCAATATAGTCTGTGCTTTCATAACATTCTACAAATGCTAGTTTAATATACTGTCCCTTTGTCCTGGAATAACAATAAATACATAAAAAAAAACTACCAGAACTCATTATTTTGGGGGGGGAATTAAAGCCGTATTTGAGGAATAATACTCTTGGTCAGTGTGATTTCTTCTAAATTTGCACTAGAATGGGTGTGGAGGTTCTGAATTAATCTTGGTTTTATGGTTTTATTTAATTGTTTGGTCATTATATGCTGTTGTAACAACGTCACTCTTATAAAACAGACTTTAATCTTAATAAGGAGCTCATCTGGTTACATAAAGGATAGAATGAAAATATATATTATACCATCATGAGGAATCTTTAGTGTTCATTTAAGCCATGTGCAAGTTGTAAATTCTATCTTAAATGGGACTAGAGGTGTGAATATTAACATTTTTTTTGCACATTCAAGCTGTTTTGTGAAAGTTCTCTCAGATTTATAGAAGTGCACTGATACTATGTATGATATAGGGTTGTGTGAGTCACGAATAAAACAAGATAGTGGCTTATTTATTTATTTTCTTCTTCTTCTTCTTTCTACTTGTGTGATGTATTTGGTTTTAAGAGCCAACCCTGTGAAGCTAAGCTATATGAGGGAAAAAATTCCTAAGCAACGGCCACCTAGATACTGGCAGTTCAATGCAAAAAGATAAGACATTTTGACATTTGACAGCCCATATCTATGTGAACGGCTACACACACACCTTGTGCAGAAGAGTGGCCTAATTTTGCATTTTACTTGGTGTAAATGGATTTTCTGTAATTCATTTTAAGGTTTTTATCAATTCCCTGTTTTGACTCTAAAATCTTAAGTGTTACACTAAAGGAACTGAATTCAGGAGGAACAAAATACTAGAATTAGACAATAAATACCTTCTCTGTGCAGCTATCCAAGGTTATTATCGTTAACGAAAATGAACAAAATGACGAAAACTAAAATTGAAAAAAACATTTTTGTTAACTGAAATAAATAAAAACTCAAAATTAAAAGAAAAAAAACGATAACTAACTGAAACTGTATTGTGTGCTTACAAAACTAACTAAAACATATGAAAATTATGTATAAAATTCCCTTAGTTTTTGTCTTTGTCAATGTTGATAAAGGATAGAACGTGAAAATTTCGACTAAGATCAGCGGTATAAGAGAAGTATATAGAAGTCGGGAGGCCAACGGTGAAAGTATGGAAAGTTTCAGTTTCATTTTCAGGTAAATGACGTGTATGGATCGCACCCCCACCTACATTACCCCCTGCAACCTGCTACAGGGAATTTATCCATCATACTGTACATATGTTTGTGTCTCTGCTAAATCAGAGCCGCCCTAACCCGACCCCCAAATAAAGTGTCCAGGGTCACCTCACTTATTTCTTTGAATAGGATGGTGAGGAAGATAAAATATATGAAAAAACTGAAACTAATACTAAAACTAAACATTCAGAAAAAATGACAACTAACAAAAACTTGCAAACCTGCTCTAAACACTAATTTACACTAACTGAATTAGAGAAAAAAAAGTCAAAACTAAATAAAACTAAACTATAATGAAAAATCCAAAACTATTATAACCTTGAAGCTATCTCCAAATGAAACAGAGAAATATAAACACAGACGAACCTGACAACATTTCCTGCTGTTATAGAAAAGTGAAGTGTTTATGTTGAGACACAGATTAGACCAATAGTCACATCCACAATGAGTCTGAAAAAGGCTGTGATTAAAAAAAAAAAGTCTCTCTCCTTCAGTAAATTTTCTATAAGCAGGATTTTTGCTAAATGAGGCTAAAAAAACATATCAACACTGTAGCTTCAACTGAATCAGTCAAAAATAAATTATATTCACCAGTATCCCAATAATTACATAATAATTAAAACTGCAATATCAGATTTATTTGAAATAACAGGAATTATTAAAAAAAAAAAATCCTGATAAGTATCTCTATATATGCACAGGTGAAACTAAAAGAGGAATAATATTTTATCATCATTTGTGCATAAGCTGTCACCTTTTGATGACATCATCTCCCTGTGACCCATCCCCCTTCTGCTGTTTTCAACCACTGTTGTTTTATTTATTTATTTATTTGTGTTTTTGCAGCCATAATTCACATTTCAATTTGATTCTGTACTTTTGTTGAATTGTTCAGTGATGGGCTTTGTTTAACCTCCTGAGACCCAGGAAAGTTAAAGTTTTCACTTTTTTTTTTTTTTTTTTTAACATTAACTAATTGTCTTGGTTAGAAACACCATAATGCAACCACCATTTTGTTTTTTGTTTTTATTTTGTTTTTCTTCCAGATACATTTCTTTTTTTAAAATGGAATTTCCTTTACAATGGACAACGCAGTAAAAGCAACAAAAATCAAATTTATTTTATGTTAAATGTACGAATGCTAAAAAGTCTTGATCTTTGTAAGGTGTATGTGCTAAAATAGACTATTATATGACTGGGTTGAGGTTAAAATAATAAACAATAATATCATTTATCATCATATCATCACAGCAACTGTTTTACAATCATCAGCTCAAATTCTAATATGATGTATCTGCTAACTACTGTTAACTAGTACTAATGCTTACCATAAAATACTTTTGACATATTAGATAAAGGTCAGCCTAGATCTAAACTAACAGCCAGGAGAGATTATTTCAGGGCTCAGGTTTTAAACATGGATGTTTATTTGTCCTGTATTTCACTAATTGACTTGTTAATGTGCTTCCAGAACCTAGCAGATCCCTACAGCTCATGTACCAGTTACACACTGCTTTTACACCCCATAAAGCCAGTTTCATATCAGTATTATCAGGCATCTGTTCACTTTTCTTTTATAATTATGCAACATGGAATTGTCAGACTGTGGATTATCACATAGTTTAATCCACAACCATATTCTATCTCCTTACATAACTTTGGCACTGTGCAGATAACACTAATGCCAATCTGGATCTCTGTAACTTAAAGCAGCGTATGACTTCCATCACAAATTTGAACAATGATGAACAACTTTGAAGATGACTCTATCATAAACACTGTCTGCTTATTTACATAACAAACAGAAACATCACCCGGGCCTTTTCGGAAATTTTGTTGCAAAGTGCAACAATTACGGTAGATGAGCTGCAAGGAGCAAATGTGCCTTCCGGACAACAAAAGTAAGGGCTCATTTCTGCTCTACGTTAAAGACGCAGAGAGATACGGACAGAGGGTTCTGTCCGTTCTTTGTATATTACTCACGTAATTCTGTCCGTTTTGCGGGAGCTTGCAGATGTGAACCCAGATGGAAAATATGGAGCAGTACAACTGGAAACTGCAGAGGCAGTGTTGAGTTTTGAAGAGAATCATTTCCATAAATAGTGATACTTCTCATAGAGCAACTGTATGAGTATGAGTACTGCGTACTTTTGGGGTAATCCTACAACAGATCCCCTTCCAAGCTACAAAAGTATGTTTTTTCGTCTGAAATAGGCTTTAAGACTAAATTCAATGCTGAATAAAATAATTTTTTCCAATAAGTACTTCATGCATTTGGTATTTTTGGTATTAGTACTTCATATACTATTAGCACAAATACTATGAACTACTTTTACTGTGTACTTTTGGAGTAATCATACACAAAAATCCCTTCCAAGCTCCAAAAGTGTTTGTTTTTTCGTCTGAAATAGGCTTTAAGACTAAATTCAATGATGAATAACATTATTTTTTCCAATAAGTACCTTGTGAATTTGGTATTTTTGGTGATAGTACTTCATATACTATTAGCACAAATACTATGAACTACTTTTACTGTGTACTTTTAGAGTAATCATACTCCAGAATCCATTCCTCACTGCAATTCTGTTGGTTGTATTCAGTGGTTGTAACAGATAAAATGTAAAAAAAAGATTAAAACTTTTAAAAGTTTATAAGCTCTGTTATTTTTTGTGACTCCAGACTATTTTTTTGGGCAGAAGAGGGTGCAAAATGGCTCTTTTGATAATAAAGGTTGCAGAGCCCTGGACTAGACTCATTGGACTGTATCATTTTACATTGCAGAGATCTGGCTCGGTTTCTTGCCAAATCTGTGAGAAACCGCTTTCACTTGGTCGCCATTCCAACAATCCACTTTGCAACAAAATTTCTGAAAAGGCCAGAGTGACGTTTTGGTTTGTTATGCAAATAAGCAGACTGTGTTTACAATGGAGTCAGGTGCATGAGTACAGAAAGAGTAATAGATTAGTGATAATCAGGCTGTGGCTCGGATTTTACAAATTTGAAAAAAAATTGTGATGAAAGTCATACGTAGAGATGTAACGATATGGAAATTTCATATCACAGTTATTGTGACCAAAATTATAACGGTTATCACTGTTATCACTGAAACATGCTCAAAATGTTTAAAACGTACTTATACACACACTGAAATAATTTAACCAAGTTGTATTTTGAAAAAAACTAATAAAATTACAGAATCATTAAAATATTAACATGTAAACATCAAACATACAAATGTGCATTAAAGATGGCACCTTATGGCCATAACAGATATCTGCACTAGGGGTGGGAATTGATAGGGTTTTATCAATATCAATACCATTGTTGATTCTGCTTACCAATCCAATTCCTTATCAATTATGTTATTGATTCCTGAGTGTTAGACAGGTCCTAGTGAAGCTTGTTTGACCGTTTTCCATATCAAACCATTCTGAATGTCACAATGAGAGAGAGAGAGAGAGAGAGAGAGAGAGACATGTATGTCTCTGTATGTATGGAGGTGTGTCGGGAGTCCACTATCTGTGGATCTCTGGAGCACTGTCCGTGCAGGTGCCTTCAACCATGTTTTCAGAGGCCAAACATTGCAAACTGCACATACATGCCTGGAATGCCACTGCTTCTCCAGGAAATGAGCAGTATCACCAGGAATTTTCAAAGTGCGGTAATCGAACAAGGTTTTAATGATAATTAGAATTTGAAGGGTCGAGAATTTTCCCGCAGTGTATTGTTATACCGGTAATCGTTACATCCCTTGTTATGACCCTGGGTCATAATCTATGTTTATATATGTGTGTATGTTCTGTGTTCTCCCCCAGTCCTGTAGGTGTGCTGTGTCTGTCTTGTGTCTTTCGTTTTTGGCAGGAAGCTGATTGGTGGAGCGTGATTGCCCGGCCCCTTTAAAAATGGCCCTGGATCCAGCCGTTCGGTCTCTCTTGGTCTGCTACCAGCTCCAAACCCTGATTCCTGTGTGTGTTCTGACCGTCAGTCGTCGTGTGTTCAAGTGTGTTTGTGCATTTGTATATAGTTGTAAATAGAACTTTTGTAATTCAAACCGTTTTTCTGGTTGGGGAGGACGGCTCTTTTATTTTCACGTTTCCTCCTGTTTTTTCATAGGAAGATTAGGTTAGTTTTCTGTATTTTATGTCTTGTATTTATTTTTGTTTAGGAAATTTAGTTTTGAAGACTTTTGTTTGTTGTTTTAGCCATGCTCTCCCCTAACCCTTCTTTAGTTGTTAACAAAATAAATATTGTGAACTTTAGTTTTGACTGACTTGTGTGCTTGGGAGCTGGGAGGGGACAAAGAGCGCATATTATGTACGTCCTGGTAAACCCCTAGGCCGGGGCATAACACCCTAGTCATACGCGGCTTTAAGTGTGACAAGCCTTAATTTACCTGACTGGAAAGTTTAATGTATTTTACACAGCAATGCAATGATTACAAACACAAATGTCACTTGAAGTAAATTTATCAGTGCTGGTAGTTTCACACAAATTAATAATAATATCTATTGGACCAAACTATTCCGTCACCCAAATGAGGACAGGTTTTCATTAATGTGATATGAAGGACCCATTCCCAGACAGTATTAAATTCTGTTTTCACACCACCCCACGGCACATTATCAACAGTGTGAGTAGATTAATACACACTCATTCTGTCTCTCACACACAACCTTTAAACATCTGTGAGCCATGCCATGCTGAAGTAAAGTTAGTAGCTGTGAAAACCATCAGACTGTATCCAATTATTCGCGGTCCCTCAAAATCAGCAGTGAACAAGGATGTGAAGCTTTGAAAAGTGAAACCACCATGACAAATGAAACAGGAATACAATGGTGCAGAACAGTGAAATTGTTGAATAATTATTGTTATGTGTAATTAAAGCCACACTCAATTGACCTCAGCAAACACAAAATCGGTTAATGCGTCGTTGGCGTAATGAAGCAGTCTGACCTCGTGTCATAAACTGCTGGCCCTGGTTTAGATGATCATTTCTATTTTACACTTTGGGATAAAACTTAGGAGCAAAAAAACCCGAATAATTGGACACGTCTAACGTTGAAGTCAAGCGTGTTATGAATCAAGAGACAGAGGTGCTTAGTTGTGATTCAACATTGGGTTTTTACAGGGCGTATTTGATAAAGGATTTACCTCTCTGTTGAGCCTTTGTGTTTTGATTTTGAGTTTTTATTTTTAGGCTGATGCGATGGGTCATACCTCACACTCCCTGGAGCCAGAAATTGTGCAAGTGCAGGAACCGGTGCCATTTCCCAGCACCTCCAATGCCTCTGGTGTGGCAGCAGGGTTGTAGCTCATATAATACTCTTGCAGCTGGGAGCTCAGGTCCTGCTCGGGCTCTGGGCTCTTTTTGCGGCGCTTCCGTCCCACCATAGATCGCTGCTGCAGCAACCTGGTTGCACTTGGGTAGCGACGCCACAACACATAGATAATTGTCAAGATCAGAGACATGGTGAAGAAGAGTGCCACGCTGCCAACCACCACCTTGTGCAGAGTCATGTGCTCAATCTCTGGTGGTGGCGGATGAGTTGGTCTTGCGCGAGAAACGGAGTCTCTCGGGTCTTTGCTCATGTGTCCCGGGAAGGTAGGGTGAGGAATAGGTCGTGGTCTGAAAGGGGGTAGAGGACCAAGAGTGTTGGTTGACGGAACAGGTGGAGAACCACTAGTAGGGCCAAAGGTTGGTTCAGCAGTTGCCTCAGAAATAAGCTCTGACATCGGTGATGGTGTTTCTGTCAGAACATAATCAGTTTCCTCACAAATACCATGGTTCCGAGTGACTTCCATTATTTTCTCTCCCTGGAGATACTTTGGGCTGCTGCATATCATAGTGGTGTCCTTACTACCCCGGAAATTCCTCAGCCAAGCCACAAGGGGGCATATGCCAGGTCCACAGTCCCACATGTTACCAGCAAGGCTGATGGAGGTCAGGGAGATCCAAGCAGAAACCGCCTCCTGAGACACGTTAGAGAGTTTGTTGGATTCCAGGTTGAGGACTTGAAGGTTGGGCAAGCAGTGAAACACAGCCGGGTCCAGGATCTGGATTTCATTCCCAGACAGATCCAATTTCTGCAGTGTGTACCAAGTCCACGGAAGGCCTTGGTTGACCACCCTTATCCGGTTCCATTGCAGATAGAGTGATCTCAGGTTGGCTAAGCGTGGAAACAGAAAAAAGTTGATCCGAGAGAACTGGTTGTGCTCCAGATGCAACTCCATGAGCTTCTGGAGCCCTAAAAAGGTTGTTCGGGTCAGAGCCTTAATTCGATTGTAGCCCAAATCCAGAAACTCCAAACTTCTGCACTCCAGAAAAGCACGAATGGGGATGTTAGAGAGACCGTTGGAGCGAAGGTGAAGGTTTTGCAGCTTTCTTAGGCCGTGGAATTGACCTGGCTGCAGGATTTCTAATTTGTTATATGACAAGTCCAGACTGCGAAGATTAGGAATTCCATGGAATGTTGAATTGTGCAGAGATGTGATCCTGTTGGAGCTGAGTATGAGCTCTTTAAGCCTTCGAACCCCTTGAAATGCTCTGCTGTCCACTGCAGAAATCTGGTTGTGGTCTAGGTATATCCAGAGAAGTTGGCTAAGATGAGCAAACTGATATGGGAGCAAAGTGTGGAGATCATTGTAGCGCAGTGACAGGCCCTGGCAGCCCACTGAGATGTTCTCAGGAACATCCAACAACCCGGATGAATCACAATGGACTGTTTTTCCTTCACATCGGCAGTTATTGGGACAGGTACGTTCGCCAAAACTGTACAACAGGGGGGCTCGCAAGAGAAGGAGGAGAGGGAAGAGGAGGTGGGCCAGTCGTCCATCACTCATTAATGGACCTGTAGCAGAAAAAAGAGACAGAAAAGGAAAGAGAGCAATAATTAAACCACTGACAGTTACCCTTTTTATTACTTAAAATGCATTCACTGAAAATCCTCTGTACTTTTTAAGACATGAAACTTTACATACATCTCAACACAGACATAATTTAAAAAGAAATCAACGACCCTAAAAGTGGTGATTGGAGATTTTGTACTTGAGCTTTAATAAAAGATGGGTCCTCATAAGTGTAAGGAGCACACTAAAGCAACATAAAAGATATTATATTATATGTTTTATAGAGGACTGCAGTAGATTAAAGCATTTTAATCACATCTAGGACAGAGACAGCACTTACTGAAATATCCAAGTTATGTTTTCACTTATGTATCAGCTTCTAAAAAGTTGTAAACTAAGGTAAATACTCCTGCAATTACAACTACTACTACTACTACTACTAGTACTAATAATAATAATGACAAAAGCCCATGTACAATCAGTGAGCAGCCAACGCAGCTTTCAAATACAGCCTTTTTTTTGTTAGTAGAGTACTTCACTGGTTCTTGCTTCCCAAGATGTTGCACCTCAGAATAAACCATATTAATATTCTACACATGACTATTTCAAGGAACATGCACGTCTGGATTAGGATTCTGCACATTTGCTCTGGGTCAAGACATTTGTTCACTCCCAGCTTAAATATACATGTAATGCAGCATGGCAGCGAGTTGGCAAGTTTTAGAGGAGCTCATGAAACTATTGATGATGATGTCTCACTTAAAGTGTATATATGCTTCTGATGACACTGTCTTATACCAGTATATCATACTTATCTTGCCAATGAACTGGAGTTGTTTTGTCATCACTATGTAAATCAGTGTTTTTCAACCTTGGGGTCGCTACCCCACGCGGGGTCGCCTGGAATTCAAATGGGGTCACCTGAAATTTCTAGGAATTGATTGAAAATTTTAAAAAAATAATAATACCAATAAAAAATATCTGGTGAGCTGAGAGAGACAATCCCACTCCATAACAGACATGACAAACTGTGAGTCTGAAACTGAAGCACTATGGTACTGTTTATCTGTCAAATGTTCATTGTGGTCAGTTTCAGATGCTGCAGCTCTTTCATAATTCATAGTTTGAGTTCTTGTTTGTTCAGTATTAATTGTCAACCTTGTAAATCCAAGCTGGACTGACTGTACATATCCTGACCAAGGAAAATAAAATTCTCACTTTGTGCAGTAATCTACACCTGGCTTTTCTGCCTCCGTCCATAATAATATACATTATATAGACTAAATGTCATCTAAAATTAACATTTATTTGCAACATAGTATAGCAACTATTACATGATCAAAAACAAATACATTTTTGAAAAAAAAAAAAAAATCTCCATTTTGAATATCTGGGGTCGCCAGAAATTTGTGATGTTAAAATTGGGTCTGGAGCCAAAAAAGGTTGGGAACCACTGACTTAAGAACTCTATTTTATGGAACTGTTTACAAAATGTCAGTATCACTTGTAGAAAAAAAGATATAAAGATATAATCAAAATAAAATGAAACCTCAAACAGACTAAAATATGTAAATACACCATTAACTTGAATAATAATATTTGTTCTTGCTTGTATAAATGATATTTTAAGTCTGTCAGTCTGTGGGAACTATTTATTCAACAGTACAAGAAGATACTTGGTTAGGGTTTAAGGTTAGGTTCTAACCCTAACCCTAACTTGGCCTGTCTTCAGTGACATTTTCAGGCCTAAACAAGTTGAATTAACATTGAAAGGCAGGAACAGCTGCCATGGGTAAAGAAATGAAATTGACATGGTGGCCAAAGTGTTAATGCTGTAACCTGGCAAGTTTGTGGAAAACAAGATGGATGCCCATTGTCCCCTCCCATGACCTTTGATTGGATTTAAATCCCACCACTACTTCGTGCAAACCAGTTTTAACTTGGATTGCGCAATTTGCCCCTGCTCACTCATCCATGAAAACCTGGGTCTGTAAATTTGGACAAATATCCACCAATCCCCTACCTACCAACATCCATAAAAGAAAATTCCAAAAATTATCAAATGCAGAAGTGGGAGTAATTTTTCAGATATTACTTCATTTTCATTTATATACATATATATATATATATATTTTTTTTTTTAATACACCCTGTATAGTAAATTGATGGTTGTTTAAGAAATGAGTTCTTCACTGGATCACTTAGAATTTCATGCATTATATTAATCACTATAGTAATGATCCAATGAATGGCTTTTAGTTAAATTCAGGTGGGGACTTTGGGAACTTCTTTTTTGACCGGGCCATTTATACTTTGTTAAGAATCTTTTACCTCTTTTGCCCTTAGAATAACTGATGTTTTTTCAGGATAATGACCATCCACATCAGTCATTTTTTAGGCCCAAAGGGTACAGTGTCAAGTCCATCTCCTCACCTCAGTCCAACTGGTTGTGTGTTTTAGGAGCTGAGGACCAGACTGAAGGCAAACAGCCTCCCTGAGTAAAGATGACTGCAGCTCAGGCCTAGGGAACATCCCAGGGGAGGAAACTGACTGTCTGGATATGCCGGTAGGTCAGATTTCAGAGAGTCTTATGTTTACCAGCCAAATTAATTTCTGTCACCTTAGACTTGAGGGCCAGACTGTAAAAAAAAACAAACACCTTAACCCATAAAGACCCAAACAGTCACTGTTGACCAAAATCATCTACTCATCCAAACTGTTTAATACCTGTTCATCCACTAATCCTATCAATACATGTCAATAATTGGTGTAAAACGTAGTTTATCATCTTTTCATGGTCATCAGATATGACCCATTTGGATGTTCAGAGGCTCTGTAGTGAACGCGGAAACACCGTCATCTTCTACAACACTGACAACAACTCAGGAGGTAGAGCGGGTCGACCAATAACCAAAGGGTTGGTGGTTTGAATCCAGCTCTGTCCTAGTCATGTGCTGTTGTGTCCTTGGGCAAGACACTTCACCTTCCTTTCCTACAGTGTTGCTTTCACTGCACAAAAAGCCCACAAAAAATATAAAATCCAATTTGAAAAATTTATATAATCTATTGCATAAATAACACAAAGATGCTTACCGAACCTTTTCAAAGACTTTAAAAGTGAATATTGGTTCCAAATATGAGGTATGTAAATTCAAAATTGTAATACATTAAAATGATACTCAAATATTTGAGATAAAAGCATATCTTTGCATAGGAGTTTTCTCCGGTTTTCTACCCCCCACCCCCCACCTCACCACCCCTGGTCCTCCCTGTTTCCGCATCCAGTTCAGATGGGGGTCATCTTCACCCTTACCTGTAATGCTAATGTAGTCTGTGGATTAGAATCCACAGATTCGGCCAGTTTTTTACATTTCGAAAAAGTACAAAAAAATGACAAAGCTATGGTCAGGAATATAACACTTGCTTTATATCACTATAATAATGCTATCGCTTGTTTGTTTTGGGTTCAAAATGTCATATCTCTGATTGTATTTGTTCTATCAACATCAAATAAAAAGTGGGGAGTGTTTGAAGTCTGCACTTTAGAATGCTATTATCTCCAGTGGTCTATGTGACCAACTTCCGACGCTATGACGTGTTGAAAATGTCATGTGATTCAGTCACAGAGCTGTGACCGTGGACCCCAAAGTGTTAAGAGTTGAATCAGTGACAGTGGATGGAAACACTTGATTTTACTTTCAGTTATTAATCTATTTTGCTGAAAAAGTTACTTTTCCTTCAGTTTCCTCTGTTTTTGACATAATAACCCTCAACTTTAATCTGTGCTTTAACCCTTTCATGCACAGTGGTCACTACAGTGGACAGTTCTTCCACAGCTGTTCTCTTGTATATTCATGGGTTTTGTTGTTTTAGTTCTATATCGACCAACACAGTGGACACTTACGCACCATCCCATAATAATACACTGACATTCAGACCATTACTGTCACTTTGCTGTTCTAAATAAACCTGATCTGCACTAACATGTTGAGTGGAAATCCATTCCTAATTGTTATTAGACTGTAATTAACAGTTTTCTGGAAAAAAAAGGTTTTTTTACCTCCGCCAGGAGGTATTGTGATCGCTTTGCTTTGTGTGCGTGCATGTTTGTTTGTTAGCAAGATAACTCAAAAAGTTATGGACGGATTTTCATGAAATTTTCAGGAAATGTTGATACTGGCACAAGGAAGAAATGATTAAATTTTGGTGGTGATCGGAGGGGGGGCAGACCTGTCTTGGCGGAAGTCAGTGCTCTCTGAGTGCTTTTCGTGTTGTAAAAATGTATCTGAAAAAACTGTTGCATTATGCAGTTTCCAATCAAGACAATTTTTTAATGTGAAAAGCTAAAACTGTCAATTTCCTGGGTCTCAGAGGATTTTATCTTCATGAAATGAGTAATAACTAATATTAGAATATGATAAAATGTGAGAAAACAGTAGCAATTTAGCAATTAGCGGCATTAAAAATGTTTTTATTTCTCAGTTTTCACACAGTGTATCACTTTCTGATGATGAGTTTTAAATACATGTTTCTTTACTTCAAAATTAAACACATGGTGTCCAGCTGAGTGGACATTTTTGTAACTCCATTTAAAAAAGTTACAAAAAAATTCAATTAATTTTTTTTTCATGCCTAAAGAGGAATAAAATAACTCAAAAATGTTTTGACTAAGGTTCTCATAATTCATGCATGAAAGGGTTAATGAACATCTGCATGACCAGTGAATAAAATATCAGAAAAAACATGACTTTCACTAAAAAAAAACACAAAATACACAAGATAATATTATAATAAATTGTGATAAATTGTGCAACAAAAGTTAAATAGAGAAAAATTCATTTGGGAACTGCCTCAAAAGTAGTACTGGGTCTTTATGGGTTAATAATTCACCACTTGGTCCAAATGTGAAAGCCCTTACATCAAGGTTGAAATTCAGCATTTTAACCTTCATAATATTTCATTTAATTTGAAATAAACTGTAAGACACAACAGAGGTGGCATATGAAAACGATGTGGCACAGTTCTTACACATTGTGACAGCGCTATATGTCAGGGGACGCATCCTTGACCCAGGGCTTTCTTCTGGTTTCCTTCTGACTAATGCTCGTTCTAAGGATATTCATAAATCATGGCAGTGCTGCTCTCAGATGTACTTTTATCTCTCCTTGGGCACCCATCCTCTCTCATGTTCAGTTTTGAGGCAGCTGCTTTGGTGTTTCAGGTTTGACAAATGACAAGAAACTAAGTAGTCGGCAGGAATTTAGAAATGAGGCGAGTTTAATTGTGTTTTGACAGGTTGAGTGTTGTAGAAAAAAAAATCCCAAAGCGTACAATACAACAAGGATCTAATTAGTTTTTTTTATTAATGTTACACAAGGTCCTGTGATTTTTAATAATCCATGCTGCCACAAGTACGGAGTTCACGCTTTGAGTGACAGGAGGGCTATCATTTGTTGAACCGCTGAGGTTTTGTTGTAATTGCACGTACGGTGAAAGAAGAAAATAGGTTTCTCCCAAAGATGGGCTGTTAGGAGGCTTAAAATAGAACGAAGAACCAGATTGAGCCAAATGAGGCGGAATCTGAAACGTTTCAATAACACTCTCACTGTCTGCTTGGAATCAAAAATCTCAGTGTAGCCCAGAAGATTGACCTGAGCTAAAAAAAAAAAAAAAAAAAAAAAAAAGCACAGAAATGCATTTATTATAAGATAGTATCTCAGTTTGAGTTGCTGCTCACTCTTCGTGTACTGCAGTAGTTTTGACACCTCCTCCAGCTCATTATATCTACGATGTGGTGTCTGTGAATCTTACAGTCGTATTAATTACGGCACAGATACAGCAGAAAGGTAATTACAACATAAAACAGGATGAAATATAATCCCTTCTACGTTCCTGTACTTTTATATCATTGTTGCCCTCTCTGACAGTCTTTCAAGTATTCTGATTGGGTTATATTATTACCTTTTCGGCGCTACTCATTCACAACACTTAGAGATAAAAGTCTCTATTTTAGGGGTTTTTAAATGAAACAACTGCAAGTGAATGATGTGAATACAAAAAGATCACTAGTAGAATTCTGTGAGAGGTATGATATGGACAGAATGACAGTGTACAGAGTAATGAGGAATAATGATGGCCTGTGCAAAAAGTGATGATCTGAAATGTTCACACTGCGAATTTCAGTTCGAGACAGCCCTAACATGTTTCATAATGCACATATTCAGCTTTAATGAATGACTTTATTGTGTGGCAAAGCACCAGGACAGGACTTGTGAAAGCTAACCTGCTGTTAAAAGACGTAGACCGTTCCCTGGTCTACAATAAACATTATGCAAATCACATTATTATGCATCATTACCAAAACTTGAGGGTGTCACACAGCGCGGTGTACAATTTCATGCTAAACTGGGAAGCATGATCTACATAATCAGCGACCACTCCACTATGCTATACCTCACTGCAGGAAGGTTTGTGTGAAGGCATGGAATTACACAGAAGGAATGACACTTTTCACCTACAGAAAGTAAAGTTTGACTTATGTTTGCAGTACCCTGTAATTTCAGTTTCAGAGTTCCTGCCAATATGATCTAAAAAGTCGGGTTTCTTGCTGCAGTGACATATACATCCTCGACTCCTCACCCTTCAACCACTGAGATACAAGTGGTGAGTCGAGGAGAGAGGAGTTAAAACGCCTCACCTTTATCTAGTAACAATCTACTACTGTGTTGTTGTTTTTTTTGTTTTTTTTCCCCAACCTTTGCTTATTTGGAGTTTTGCAGAAATTGGGCAAAAAATGCTGTTTTACTTTTTACTTTTGTACTTTATTACAATTGAGAAGTTGTACTTTTTTACTTTTGCTTAAGTAAAGGAGTTGAATCAGTACTTCAACTTTTATCAGAGGACATTTTCACACAAGTAGCTGTACTTCTGCTTAAGTACAGAATGTAAGTACTTTTGCCACCTCTGCTTATGATTAATTTTTAATCCAGTTCACAACAGGGTATAATGTATCAGTAGGCAATGTAGGGATGTCATGTATTTTTAAGTTTAATTACCACATACAAGTGTGATCATACATTTGATCATTTAATATTAATACAACCCATGTTGAGGAAAACTTTGATGTTCATTGTGAATCTTTGAAGTGTCACTGGCTGGATCATCAGAGAGTTTTGCCAAGGACACAGCTATGCATCCTGGGTCATTCCATCCCAAATCAACCAGATTTCAAAAAGTGCCCCACATGACCCCCTCAGAAAATTCTTTTCTGCCATCATACTGTTAAAAATGTCCTTTACACCTATGTTTGTATACAATTTGAAGACAATATAGTCATGCAGTTAAAAAATAAATAAATAAATAAAAATAGAACCAGTTCTATCCCAAAGCTAAAATTTTGTGCACAACATCTTGAAACATACATGAGGACATGGTAAAAATTTCTAAATTTTCATTAACTGGCCACATGGTAATTTGGGTGGTCAAAGAAAGAGTATTTTTGTGAAAAACTGAAATTGACCCATTTTATTCGTCGCCTCACAGCAACACTTTCTATTGAAATGTAGTGTTTTTGCAGTATATTGTTGCATCTTGACCATAAGAATCCATGCAAAAAAATGAGGTCTCTGCATTCATCCATTTTGGCACAGTGCAAGCCTGAAGAGAGAGGACATTTTGAAGAATTAGCCTTTTCGCCTGATTTCAAGGCCTCATGAACCGAACATGAAGGCACCTACAATTATTTTGATGCAAAATATAGTCTTTTCAGGGGGATTTCACCCCAGACTGTAAGTTTCAGCAGTGTGGCTTGAATACCTAAGGAGAAATAGCTCCTCAAAGTTGGATCAAAAGCAAATTTGCAAAATTAAAAAAAACAAACAAACAAACATTAATTTTCAAAGGGCTGTATCTCCAAACTATTACAGATATGACATGTGTTCGTTTATCTGGTAGGTGAACAAGTGTGATTTTTTTCAGAATTTTCTGAGGGGGTCATGTGAGTACCACTGGTTGAATTGCCATAGAATGACCCTCCTTGGTCCTTTACCCTCAGTCGTCCACATGCATTAAAACACCCTAGATCTATTTCATGGTCACAATCAAGATCGAAGAGTTGAAGAGGTGAGAAATATTAAGACAATAGCCTTTAAGTGGTGGAGCACTACAGATTTTTTTTTCTTTCTTTCTTCTAAACAAGCACTTCTAGTATTTAATGACAACATGACAATTGAAATAATACAGCGACTGCTTGTATTTTATCAAACTTTGACTAAACAAAATACCTAGATGATAACATTTGTTCACAGTCTTGAAGAAAAATAAAAGTTAGACGATTGATAACACTGTAAATCCTTATCATCTCCCTACACAGTTGAAAGCCCCCTTTAACACTTGTTAATTCAGTAACTCTATTTGGTAGAAAATTACAGTAACACTACATCAGTGCACATACTGCAGGTGTAGAACAAGTAGAATCAATGTTTGTCCATGAAGTCCAATCAAAACTGGAGGTGGCACTTTTTTTTTCATAAAGGTGGACACTTGTTAATCCTTTCAGCTGAAAAAAAAAAAAAAAACATGTAGTGTTCACATTTGGACATACAACATTCTGATTCTGGCAATATAAGTCTTCAATTATCCTAATGTGATTAATAGCTGAGTGATTTATTAAATTAACCTGAAAAGAAAATATTAGATTTCAGATCAGAGCATGTTTTTAATGCTGTATGATATTATCCTGAGACACTACACTGATTTGTGATTTTGTACAGTAAATACACAGAGCAACCCTGTTACCATAGTAATTAACTTTCACTTCCTCCTCACCTCAGTATGCCTTGTCAGTGGTGTCTTCCTGCAAAGGCATCTGTTATGAAGTTATTTTTTACTGTGAGAAATTGGACTTTTGGGCTGAGAGTTGGCAGCTCTGCTTTATAAAGAACAAGAATCTGAGCAGATCTTTGAACTGAAGCTTATGAGAATGTTGGTGTTGTATCTCTCTTTATATTTCTTTTGGCCTTGAGGAGGTTAACAAAAGAGAATTTTCTTTTTATAAAACATAATATAGTTGTATCGATGTGTAAATGGCTTGTTGTGAAATTTTGCAAACTGATGTTATAACACTGGACTGAACTGGTATACTGGTTTTGTAGTTAGCATCACACTTCCACTCAGCAAAAGAAAAGAAATGAGACTACCAAAGCACATTACTGGTGTAGTGACTCCAGTCAACTTTATGGCTGTAATAAACCACTGAGCTGGTTTGGAAACTACTATTAAACACTAAATAATAAGAGGAAGAAGCAAGAGAAATACAGCACTGTCTTCACTACGCTCAAGATGTATAGAGCTCGACTATAGCTGCACCATAATCAGATCCATCATGACTTTTTTCATGTTCTGTTTCCAGTGTTTTTCAGCTGATTTCTTTCAGTAGCTTCATATTGAGCATGTTGCCATACTGGGGCAGTTTTAGTCTGTATTGTCCATTCTCATGTTGCTCTACAAGGCACATAAATAACTATTGGCTTCAGCTTGATAGTAAATCATTGAGTGGCTCATTAGTTTGTTTATAGCAATACTAGTGTGTTGTCCTGTCCAGAGCCCAGCGCACCTCCTCCAACCCCTCACACCCATACAATAGACTGTTCACGCTGCTGACCTCGAGACAGTTTCTTCCCCCTGGCCATAAGACTGGTGAACAGCCAAAGAAAATAGGATCTGCTCCAAACCTGCTGCTGCCCCGTTACAGCAATAATTTGAAGCACTTTATTGCACTATGCACTTTAGTTTTAGTCTTTTAAATTTTTTTTTAGTTTTTTTTTTACATATATATTCAAAGTGTTTACAGTATTTTAGGCTAATTTTATATTTCGCGAGGTGTGTTTTTATTTATTTTTTATATAAACTGACACTGTGGTGAGCTAAGCACTGAAATTTTGTTTAATAAAGTACTGATGGTGGATTATTGAATGACAATAAAGTAAGTCTGAAGTCTGAAGTCTTCTAGATGTGGTACATAACTTACCTCTGATTAGGGCTGCATGATTTTGTCCAAAAATAAAATCCTGTTTTTTTCCTCTAAAAATTCAATTTTTGGGTAAAACTAAAAAAGACAACAGAAGTCGACATGTTGTTCTCTTGTGTAGCCCACAATGCAAGGCACTGCTCCCTACTTCAAATCTGTGACGGTATCACAGAATCCCCAAAAATTCCATGATGGGCCCACAGAAGTTATACCAATATAAGTCAGTGACAGGCATCAGTCGTATGTGCGTGGACCACACAGATGAGTGATCCATGTGTGGAGGAGACTGACCCAAGACACACTGGAGGGATTATATCTGTGGGTTGGCCTGGGAACGCCTCGGGAGTCCCCCGGAGCTGGTGGATGTGTCTGGGCAGAGGGCTGTCTGGGCTCCTCTGCTGAGGCTGCTGCCCTCACGACCGCGACCCGGATCAGAAGACGACAGTACGGCACAGATCTGTGCACGGACAACATAAGATGAGTGATCTCTATGCAGTTCTATTTGAACTGGGGGATCTGTGTGTGGACCATGGTTTACACTGGTATCACTACTGCGGACCCAGCACAGATTTAACCCTTTCATGCATAGTGGTCACTACAGTGGACAGTTATTCTACAGCTGTTCTCTTGTATATTCATGGATTTTGTTGTTTTAGTTCCATATCAGTCAACACAGTGGACACTTATGCATCATCCCATACACTGACATTTATATCATTACTGTAACTTTGCTGTTTTTGATAAACCTGATCTGCAGTAACATATTTGAGTGTAAACCAATTGTTGATTGTTATTAGATTTGTAATTATCATTTTTCTTAACAACATGTTTTGTTTTTTTTTTATATTATCTACATGAAGTGAATAAAAACTAATATTAGAGTATGTTTAAATATGAGAAAACATCAGATTAGCAGCATTAAAAAACATTTTTATTGCATACAGGGTGGGGAAGCAAAATTTACAATGAACATTTAGTTGTTTTTTCTCAGCAGGCACTACGTCAGTTGTTTTGAAACCAAACATATACTGATGTCATAATCATACCTAACACTATTATCCATACCTTTTCAGAAACTTCTGCCCATATGAGTAATCAGGAAACCAAACGTCAAAGAGTGTGTGATTTGCTGAATGCACTCGTCACACCAAAGGAGATTTCAAAAATAGTTGGAGTGTCCATAAAGACTGTTTATAATGGAAAGAAGAGAATGACTATGAGCAAAACTATTACGAGAAAGTCTGGAAGATACTATTAAAGAAGAATGGGAGAAGTTGTCACCCGGATATTTGCGGAACACTTGCGCAAGTTTCAGGAAGCGTGTGAAGGCAGTTATTGAGAAAGAAGGAGGACACATAGAATAAAAACATTTTCTATTATGTCAATTTTCTTGTGGCAAATAAATTCTCATGACTTTCAATAAACTAATTGGCCATACACTGTCTTTCAATCCCTGCCTCAAAATATTGTAAATTTTGCTTCCCCACCCTGTAGTTTTTACACACTATATTAGTAAATACACGTTTCTTGGCTTCAAATATTAAATACATGGTATCCATCTGAGTGGGCATTTTTGCAACTCCATGAAAAATGAGTTCATAAAAAAAAAAAAAAATGTCAGTTGCATTGTTTTTTTCATGCCTAAAGAGGAACCATGGTCTTGTCTGATCTTGTCCCTGTATACTTTCATCTATATGAGCCCTCCCTCTATGTATATGTATACGAGCAAGGAATGGATGAACATGCAAATATGAAGTTTGAGATTGTTACTCAAACACAAGCTGTAATTAAAAATAAATAGTTCAAGATTTTTCATTTTGTCTTCTTATCTTAATGATACAGGGGTTATTTTCTTTTGTTCTGAACAAAAGAAAATAACCCCTGTATAGTTAAAAATGAAGTTGTCCCCCAAAGGGGGGGGGGGCAGGTTAAAAAAAAAAAAAAAAAAAAAAAAAAAAACAGGGAAAAATCATGATTAAGGTTCTCATAATTCATGCATGAAAGGGTTAAGGTCAGTGGTCATTACACAGACTTTTGTGAAAGACCGCTCTCACAGTTAGGAGGAGGAGCCTACGGTAGCCCAGAGGCATGCAGCCCGGAGACATGAGAGAGATGAAATCGATTTGATGATTTCCCTTTTTAAAAAAATTGTCCTAATTTAAAAAATCTGATTTCGCTTTAAAATCAATTAATCGCGCAGCCTTATCTCTGATACAGCTCATTCCTTTACGTTCTTGGTAATTTCCCCTGGCATTTTCAGTTGAATAACCTCTCAGCTGGCATGTCTGTTTCTGCACATGAACTTTGACGCCATGGCAACGTGGTTCTATTATTTATCTATTGCTAGGTAGCCCTTTTCAATTCTATGATTCAGTGATTCTGGGCAAGGCTGTTTTAAGGCTATTGTTTTCCAAAATTACTAATATCTCCCAAAATATTGGTCCTATCAGCTTGCCGTTTTCGGTGGTCTGTTCCTTGACCAAAAATACATAAGTATGCTAAACCCCATCAGTCAGCGCTTTCTGGACTTTGTGTGATGCCTAAGACACACAGAGTCCACTTACCTTTTACAATGTAGGATGATATTATGTTTAGCATATTATCATATTGCTCAAATAGTGATGCAAGACAAGTTTGATTTAACACTGGAATATCATTGAAATCTGGTTGCTGAAGTAGCACACTTTATACTTGTCACAAAACATGTAAGTCCAGCTGATGCTTCTACACCACGCCAGAAACTGTGTAGTGACTATTTAAATATCTAAATGATATTCATCCATAAGCATCCTGACTGACACTAGTATCTAAATCCACTTAGTATTTGGCTCTCAAGCACTTCTCATCATCTTTTAACAGGTTTTTCAATCTGCTGGAGAGAATTGTGCTGAATAGATAATGTTAAATACCAGTGAAGTTTTATGAAGAGTAAATTAGAGGAGCATTCAGTGAAGCAGAGCAAAATAACAGATGACGGATATAAATGAAGTGTAAAGAATGTGAGTGTTTAATCAAGAAAGTTAAAATATCCTAAGAATAAATCCCAGCACTTAGATGCTTAGCCACTAACTCAGCAAACTGGTCAAAAGTCTTAACCAGCATTGAGAAGTGTTAACGAGCCTATTTACATGAATTCAATAAACTGGGAATAATCCGATAACACTGGTCTACAAGGAAAATGCTTCCAGAATAAAGTAATGAAATTTTACCACATGAGAGTCACTGATAAAGAAAAATCGAGTAAAAAATGCTGGTTGGCTAAACTTTCCAAGATACAGCCTTGGGTCAAAATGTGAAATTCAAGAATTAATGAGAGAATGGGTTTGACTCAAAAGGAATATTTGTCTCAGAGCTACAAGATCTACTTCAAAACACTGTCTGCACATTAGAATACATTCACTTTACAAGTTCTATTTAGTGGAAGATTTATAAAACTATTATATAAATGTACATAAACCAATATATACGTGTAATAACACTTAATCATATACCCTGAAAACATAAGCAAACCGGCACTTTTGTCATTTATTTTCCAATTAATCTTATTAAAATACGTAACATTTAGCACATTTAATCTCTGAAGCAAATCATTTCTAAAAAAATTGTAGACCAGTGTAATTGTAATAATCGGATGTGATGTGTTTACATGCACTACAGAAACGCGATAATTGGAAAGCCCTGGTTTAGACATTTCAATCCATTTCGGATTTGTGACGGTAGAATCAAACTTCCTATTAGTGATGTCATCAGAACTGATACTCACGATACCATTCGATACTATGATGAAAAAAGGATTGTCAATACTCACTTTTTTAATAAACGGAAAAACCGATGCCTGCATAAGAATCGATACCATCAATAGGCAAATACTCTTCCTGAATTGAACTAAATGATACTTCTCCTTGCAATGACTTTATGAGACAAAGATTTAATATTGAGAAAAAGAACTGTGTTTTTTGTGAATTTGAAATTGAATCTTTAGAACATTTATTTTTTGACTGCCCATACACCAGGACATTTTGGACAGCATTTCAAGACTGAACATCTAAGAAGGACACTCAATCTTCCAAACTGGAATATAAAGACATTAAATTCGGAGTTATAATGGAAAACAAAAAAAGAGAAATTATGTATAACACTTTGGTTATTATGGCCAAACAATTTATAAACAGCACTGAATGAAATAACAAACTTCAAAAAGACACTGAGACATGTGAAAGCCAAACAAGCCTTGATTGTTTATGAAAATTTGAATGTATTGATTCCTGATTAGACCTATGACTTTATTTTGATATTTATTTCATTTTATTTATTTTATTTTAATTTATTTTTATGTTGTTCTTTACTAATACTGTTCAGATAAGTTTGATATTGTTGCTCAGTCTGAAAAAAAAGTCTTTTTCTATGGAATTCGACTGAATGTAAAACTAGATTTTGATTAATAAAGTTGAAAAAAAAAAAAAAAAACTCTTCCTGAATTGATGGCATCAGTACGCGCTGACAGTACACATGCAACAGGTACTGGAACTGATGAAAGAATGGACACAGCTGCAGCTAAAGCGCCGCCTCCTCTAATGGACAAAAAAGGACCAAAAGTCGTGTGTGGAAGAATTTCAGGTAGAAGACCACAACGTGGTTATGGACATGCATGCTACTGTGTAAACGTCACATTTGTGGAATTCAAAAAAAAAGGGGGGGGGGGGGGGGGGGTACCACGAACCTAGCAAAGCACCTTGGAGACAGGCATCCAGATCTGTTTAACTCTTTCAGTGCCATGGGCCGATTAAATCGGCTTTACGAAAACAACCTTTAAAGTGCCACAGGCCGATCAGATCGGCTTTGGAGAACACGCCATATTTGTGTACAAACAAACCATCCACCCCCATTTCTTTCTCACATTTCGATGACGTTCTTTCAAATCTTCTTGCAAATTATGATCAATAATGCATCGGCTGCGTCCGGTGCGTTTTGAATGTAAGTAGCAATCGGTCGGATGTTACCGAGCGGTTTTTGACCAAGGAAGAGCTCGCGTTTCGTTTTCTGCTTGGGAAATTTTATGAATGAATTTATGAATGAAATCATATGCAAATTAGATGGCCATTTTGTAGTAATATCGTAAACACAGCGATCTGTCAAAACAGTCCCATCTGCTAGAAAATGAGTTCTCATGACGATTCAGACTTCGATTATAAAAACGACACGGAATACTGAAGAACGGCCAAATTCTGTGGCACTTTTAAGGCTTATTAGCCCCTTAACTGTCTGGCACCGAAAGAGTTAAAGAATTCAAGGTGAGTTCAGTTATTCAACATTAAACATGTGACATGTGATATCATCAGGGCTCCACATTAGCACTGGTCCGATGGTCTGACGTAGTTTTTATAGCCTGACCGTTCGGACCACCGCCGATATGAAATGCTGGCAATAAGAAACTATACCAGTGGTCACTAAAAGGCAGACTATGGTCCAGAAGCAGACCCATACAGACCTGGACCTACAGCCGGTAGTGGAGTGCTTCTATTTGAACCAGCGCAGCTTACAGTAAAGTAGATGAGGAAACACACAGACCAATTACATGTATTTAGAACCATCCCACATGATACCACTCAGCCAATCAGGTCTGTGCATTCAAAGCAGTAAACTGTGACTGACAGTGACACAGATGAGAGAGTTGGAGGAAATAGTAATATTCATTTATATGCAGATACTTAAAGTATTTCTTGTTTAAGTTTATGGGTTCTTCTGATTTTAATCTTTTACAGTTTTTTTTTTTTGCTGTGGTATTGATTTGGTATCGAGAATCATGTTCTTTTAGTAGTATCGGTATTGATTCCTGAATTTTTGTAATCGTGACATCCCTACTTCCTATTACAGTCTCCTGCTCATGTTTGACTACATCACTTCTGTTTCCTATGATTTCTTCTGTTTTTTGTTTTTTTTTTAACACATGTGCAAATGTAAAAGAACGAAATAAATTAGACTAACAGGTAAATAAAGTCATCGGAGTATTGGGGAGAAATCCAGATGTAATAATCCAGTTTATCGTAATCAGATTACTGCTGTTATCTGATAAATGCTCTTTACATGATCACTTGAATAATCTGACAACTGCAGAAATTGGAAAATGATTGTAATATTAGTGTGCATGTAAACCGGCTCAGTGTTGTGATACTTATGTAAATATCACCGGTCACATGAGGAAAACTATATCTGAGATCTCTGATTAAGTGTCGTACAAACATGTAAACTCAAAATGATGGCGGATCGAGAGAAACGGCGGAAAACCCAAGATTACAGTATTAAATAAAGAGGCAGAAAACTCAGCTCCTGGTATGTTTAGTCATGTGCTCGGCATGGATTTAATTTCCACGAAGAGCACGGTAATAAAAACCCACTGGACTTGTGTACATCAAACCCCCATGGGAGGCATTACAGCGCAGAGAGGACACTTTCACTTCACTACACACAGATTATCCACTGAATGGTATTCCACACAGGCATCACCGGCTTTTCCTCCAATTTGGTGCATCTTATTCCGTGAGAACTTTAAGACTTCATGCTTAAGGTGAGTCATGTTTCTTGGCAGTTTTGCAGCAACACTTCAAAGACAAATGGAGCAAAACAAAGCTTTATGATAGACCTGGTCTCTGTTGGGATGCTAATGAGGGCAGGAGAAGAAAAACACTGCACATCCACCATGTTTCCAACACCAGCCAATGTGGGGGCTCTTTCTGTGTGGAGTTTACATGTTCTCCATTGTCTGTGTGGGTACACCGGCTTCCTCCCACCACCCAAAGACATGCACCAATAGGTTAATTGGTTTATTTAAATTTCTCATAGGTGTGAATGTGAGAGTGATTGGTTGTTCATTTCTATATACACTGAACAAAAATATAAATGCAGCACTTTTGTTTTTGCTCCCATTTTTCATGAGCTGAACTCAAAGATCTAAAACTTTTTCTGTGTACACACAAGGTTTATTTCTCTCAAATATTGTTCACAGATCTGTCTACATTTGTGTTAGTGAACACTTCTTCTTTGCTGAGATAATCCATCCACCTCACAGGTGTGGCATATCAAGATGCTGATTAGACAGCATGATTTTTGCACAGGTGTGCCTTAGGCTGGCCACAATAAAAGGCCACTCTAAAATGTGCAGTTTTGTCACACAGCACAATACCACAGATGTCACAAGTTTTGAGGGAATATGCAATTGGCATGCTGACTTCAGGAATCTCCACCAGAGCTTTTGCCTGTGAATTGAATGTTCATTTCTCTACCATAAACCATCTCCAAAGGTGTTTCAGAGAATTCATGAAGAAGACTGCATGGGGAAAATGGTGGTCACACCAAATACTGACTGGTTTTCTGACCCCCTGGACCACCCAATACAGTAAAACTGCACATTTTAGAGTGGCCTTTTATTGTGGCCAGCCTAAGTCACACCTGTGCAATAATCCTGCTGTCTAATCAGCATCTTGATATGCCACACCTGTGAGGTGGATGGATTATCTCAGCAAAGGACAAAGGAGAAGTGCTCACTAACACAGATTTAGACAAATTAATGAAAAATATTTGAGAGAAATAGGCCTTTTGTGTAAATAAAAAAAGGTTTAGATTGTTGAGTTCAGCTCATGAAAAATGGGAGCAAAAACAAAAGTGTTGCATTGGTATTTTTGTTCAGTGTATGTCAGCCCTGTGATGAACTCCACGTCCAGGGTGTACCCCGCCCTCGCCCATGGGTAGCTGGGATAGGCACTAGTACCCCTGTGACCCTCTGGAGGATAAAGCAGTTCTGAAGATGAATGAATGAATCAGAACTTTAAAGGAGTGATATTTTGCTGTTTTAAAATGGAATTATGCATTTTAAAACATTTCCCTGTGGTCTACATAAACCAGTGGTTCCCAACCTTTTTTGGCTCGTGACCCCATTTTAACATCACAAATTTCTGGTGACCCCAGACATTCGAAACAGTGATTTTTTTTTTTTTTTTTGCTAAAATTAATTAGATTTTGATGATGTAATAGTTTGCTATACTAGGTTGCAAAGAAATGTTAATTTTAGATGACATTTAGTCTATATAATGTATATTATTATGGACAGAGGCAGTAAAGCCAGGAGTAGATTACTGCACAAAGTGAGAATTTGATTTTCCTTGGTCAGAATATGTACAGTCAGTCCAGCTTGGATTTACAAGGCTGATGATTTGCATGTTTGAAATAAATAATAGGCCTGTAACGGGATACATACCGAACCGAACCGTTTCAGTACACACCTGTTTGGTTCGGTACACAGCTGTACCGAAACGGCACAGTATGTTGAAAAAAAGAAAAAGGAACGAAAGACGCTGTTCGATGCGGAACTTTAAATCCACGCAAGTTCTACACGGATATATTGAAGGAGAGAACATTGACCTGAAATATAAAATAGCAGCGGCCATAAGGCTAAAAAAAAAACAACAAATATGATGTCAACCTGGAAGGAAGAGACTGAAGACCCTCAACCATCAGTCCCATTTGGGATCACATCAGGTCCCGGTGAAAGACAATAACGGGGAAAGAGAAGATAAGACGAACGTTGTTTGGCCCCTATGACCTACTGTAGTTCTCAAACACTTACACCTGCTCTCTCTGTCTGTGTCTGTCTCTCACACACACACACACACACACACACACGCTGTATAATAAGAGGAATAGAACCTGGGATTTGGACAGTGAAAGAATGTAAAGTTTCACTTTCGTTTCACGCCAGTGTTAGTTAATTCAGTTATGGACCACACCCCACGTATACCCCCCCCCCCCCCCCCCCCCCCCCCCAGCTCCAAAAAAACAAACATCCCCCCTTTGTGTTTTTGACAAATCGCACCCTGCACACACATACACACAGACAAAGTACACAAAGTGGCCTAAACAGTTTGATAGCTGTCCTAAAATAAATAATTTGGTTAGTTTTGTTGTCCTTGTTGCTCTTCAGTTTGTTAAAACAGAATACGAGTTTGCCCTCTTGTTAATGTTGCACTTCATGTGGAATTTTTTGACTGACAGATGTCAGACTGACTGACTGAATGATTTTATAACTGACAGAACTGTGATTTGATTTTTGCTGTTTGTTCAAAACTACCTGTCAGGGAAAAGTGCAATACTAATGTTTAAAATACATTTAGTAATATTATATTCATTTTATTTTCTATTTTATATATAGCAGCAGAATTATATTATTCCAGTTTTTCTATATTCTATTGTTTCCAAAAATTTTGAGAAAAATGTTCAAAAATTCATAAATGCTTTAAAGACATTTTGAGGGGTTTTCTTTCTTCCTGTACCGAACCGAAAAAAAAAAAAAAAAAAAAATGAACCGTGGCTTTGAAAACCGAAAATGTACTGACCTGAAAATTCTGTGTACCGTTACAGGCCTGATAAATAAATAAATAAATAAATATAAATGGTTCCCGACAAGAATATAATATGTCTATTCATCTGACCACAGACCAGTTTTCCATTGTGCCTCAGTCCATTTTAAATGAGCTTTGGCCCAGTGCTGCGTCTGGATCATGTTCACATATGGCTTTTTCTTTGCATGGCAGAGCTTTAACCTGCATTTGTGCATGGCACAGCAAACTGTGTTCATAGACAATGATCTCTGGAAGTGTTCCTGAGCCCATGCAGTGATTTCCATTACAGAATCATGTCTGGGTTTAATGCAGTGTCGCCCAAAGGTCTGAAGATCAGCGGTGTTCAACACTATTTTTCAGCTGAGTTCTTCACACACACAGACTTCTTTTCATTATATTATGTACTGTGGATGATGAGATATTCAAAGTTTGAAAATGCTATGTTTAGGAGCATTATTATAAAATAGTTCCACACTTTGTAGCTGCAGTTTTTGGCAGATTGGTAAACTTCTGCTGATCTTTACTTCTCAGAGACTCTACCTCTATAACATTCTCTTTTTAATACCCAATCATCTTGTTGTTCTGTTCCTAATTACTCTAATTAGTTGTAAAATGTTCCTCCATCTGGTTCATTTCATAGCCCATCACAACATTTTGGAGGCATGTCACTGCCATCACATTAGAAATTACCTTTTTTCTTTTCTCACAATGGAACTTCTCACTTTATATTTGACATGTCTTTCATGTTCTATTGTGGCAAAAATGGAGGTTTATGATATTTGCAAATCATTACATTCTGCTCTGACTTTTTTGGAACTGAGGTTGTAGAAAAAACATTTATATTTGTCTCCCTGTTTTGTGATCCATTCCCCCCTAAGATAAACTACAAGCTGCTAAATTAACAACTGACTGACTATAGTTTATAATTCAAGGATAGTGGACATGGCTTGTGTTAAAAAAAAAAAAAAAAAAAAAAATGGAGCGCTATATCAATAAAAGGTGCAGATATTCAGAATGGCCTTAACAGAATCCAAATGATACCCATTTATAACACTGACAGTAGTTGAATTGGCAAATGGTTTAACATTACAAATAAATAAATAAATATTAGTTATAACATAAATCCTGGATTGGCTCCAATATCTATATTCACACCACAAACAAATTGCTTGTGTTTTTTGGCTCGTGATCTAGCTTTTCTCACTTGGATTAAAATAGCTAATAGACAATTAAACAACCAACGGAGTAATAAAGGTAAAAAAAAAAAAAAAAAAAAGAGGGAAAATCCTAAATCTTGGCAGACAACTAATGAATGGGGGTGAAAGGCAACACAATCCATAGAGGCAATAGAAAGTCAGGGATGAAGAAGATAAATGAGGTGTGATGACAGTGAGCATATGAGCATGAATGTGAAATGTGCTATGAATAAGCCCAGTGAGTACTCACTGAAGCACAGTGGCTTCCATTGGGTGAAAAGGAGTTTGACTTTGCATTTCACTAGTTTCTAAAATAGGTAAAGTTGAAGAGGAGTTAGGATGAGCTAGTGAATAACAGGGAGGAGATGAAGGGAAAAAAATATGGTGGAGGAGAGATGTAAAATGTGATTTACTATAGCAGAATTAATCACGTTACAGTGGACAGATCATCAGCTGTTGAGACATTCTGAAGAGGTGCTTCAAACTGAACCATTCTCTGTCTTTCACAACCATATTCGACAAATGACTCTTGTGTTGTTTAAAAAGACAAATGGTTAAAATGCCAGCGATGATTTAAAGTCTCAGAGTCTTAATGCTATTCAATCCCATCTAATTTCTCTCCAATACACTATATCACAGGTGTCAAACATGCGGCCTGGGGGCCAAATCTGGCCCGCCAAAGCGTCCATTCTGGCCCTTTGGATGGATTTGTGAAATGCAAAAATTACACTAAGATATTAACAATCCTTTTAGTTCAGGTTCCACATTCAGAACAATTCAACCTCAAGTGGGCAGGACCAGTCAAATACTATCATAATAACACATAAATAATGACAACTCCAATTTTTTCTATTTATAAATGTAAATATTTTCATATATTTACACTAAAACAAAGTTTATTTTGGAAAAAAAAGTGAATAACCTGAACAAATACGAACAACCTGAAATGTCTTAAGGGAAGTATGTACAATTTTAAAAATATTCCGCCTGTTACTAAATGTTTTGTGCATTTTTAGATCAACTGTGATCTATAAGTTATAATGTACATGTGTAAATGATAAACTGAGGCATAATATTGTTAAAATGACACTTATTTTTTCAGTTTGTTCATGTTATTCACATCATTTGAAAGGATAATTTGTAGATGTAAACCTTCTCATAATGTAAATTTACTTTTTTCGCTCTAAAACATAGAGAAAAGTTTGGAGTTGACATTATTTATATATTATTATGTTATTATTTTACTGGTTCGGCCCACTGCAGATCAAATTTAGCTGAATGTGGCCTCTGAACTAAAATGAGTTTGACAGCCCTGCACTATATGGACAAAAGTATTGGGACACATTGAATTCAGGTGTTTCTTTTCTAACAAGGGTCTGGGATACAAAATATAGTTTCATATTGTGATAAATATCACTACATTGGTTAAGTTGGTTTAAATTGTTATCTTTGCTTCCAAAATGCCTCAGAGATGGTTTTTAGTTAAAGGGGTCATATTTTGCTAAACCCACTTTTATTAGTCTTTGGTTCTTTTAATTGTGTATTTGGACCCTAATAGTTCATAAAGTTTGAATTTAAACCCTCCAGGTGCTGCAAAGCTATCTTTTAGGGCATTAACAGAAAAGCTGGTTTGTTGACGTCTGTGGCAGAAGTCGACGTTACTTTGGAGGAGTCGACTAGTCATGTGTTATTCTCTCTTTCTTCCATCACCTGACAGCATGTGAGCCTTCATTCAGTGCATGTCAATACTCTCATCTTTCTACTTGAAAACATGGAACGCAAGGTAGTGATGTGCAGATCTGGGTCTGGTTGATGAGGGCCCAAAAAATGTCACTTATGCTGTGGGGCAGGTCAAATAATTCTACAAAAGCAGGTTGAAAATTTGAAAAAAAAAGGTGCATCAGTAGCGCAAGGCCAAGACTGAAGGAAGAAGACGACTCAGAGTAGGAACAAAACTGACTGTGATCTAGAAAAACTATGGTCTCAGGAATGTTCTGTGAACCATGTAAGCACCACCAATACTGAATAATAATTTGGACAGACAGTGCAGAGAAAACGCCTACGTAAAGATATGCTTTTATGTCACATATTTGAGTATAGTTTTAATTTATTACAATTTTGATTTTATATACCTAATATTTGGAACCAATATTCACTTTTAAAGTCTTTGAAAAGGTTTGTTACGCATTTATGCAATACATTTTTCAAATCAGATTTTATATTTTTTGTGTATTTTGTCCTTTTTTGTTGATATACTTAGTTAAAGTGAAAAAATAAAAGGCAGATGAGATAGATGAAGTTGTGCTGAAAAAAAAAAGATCCCAAACATGGGTATAGTAAACATTTCTTTATATAGTATATAAAGGTAAAATCAAAAGTACCCAAAAATGGTCAAAATAGGCTCAGACCCCTAAGGGTTAAACTTTAAGGAAATGTTGATGTTTATAAACTATATGGACAAAAATATTGGGACACATCGTGGCTACAGCTGGTAAGATATCCTACTCATGCTGATTTGAGATATAAACATTGTTTTGTGGCCCCAGACCCCTGTTAGAAAAGAATCACTTGATTTCAATGTGTCCAGATACTTTTGTCCATACAGTGTATGTCTGGGAAGAACAGGATTTAATAATGCAACCGCATCCACATTTGTTTACCTGGCTTTCTGTTAGTAGAGCGTAACCAATCAGAGCCGAAGGGGTTTGGAGATTGGAGATTTAATCATATTGGGTTCAATCGTGGACAGTGGATGTCTCTGAGAGTAGAGTAATAATTGAGTAAACAGTGGTGGTGTAACGGACGGAAAGTTTAATCATTAGAGCTTAGGCTGCTGCCCCTGCAACCTGAGCTGGATAAGCACAAGGTGATGCATGGATTGATTATCATTGTGTGAAATGTAGTTTTACCACAAACACAAAGATTGGATTTACTAGAGGTGACATGTTAAATGGTGGTGGGAAAGCAATAATGGATCTCCACCAGGTTCACTAATTCAGCTGAACCCCAAGAAAAAATGGATTTATGGATCTGCAGCAACATTTTACAGGTTCTTCCATGTTCTACCCTTCCATCTACTTTTGGTCTTATTAGTTTTGTTGTAATCTAGCACAAACAAACGGATAAACACAAATGATCGTGTTACCTCTGCCCTCAATAACACAGGATATAAACTACAACAATAAATATCCAGCTAGATTTCATTTGTAGAAAAAACTCTGCCCAGTAATTTAAATGGTTAAGTCTGAGATTAGTTTCAGTGAGAGGAATATAAAAGTTTGAACCTGGTTGTACTCATTTAGTCTGTGTTTTGTTCTGAACATGCTTGAATTTCTCATTAAAGAATACACCTAAAACATCTATCAGCATCACATTACATTTTAATCTAACAAGTATAATATTAAATGTTTGAAATTACGGTTTCGTTTAAGCAGTGTCCTAATGAATGTTGCCCAAGGCTGGATCTGAATGTTTAGTAGTTGAATACTCAGCAGGTAGAAATCAATTTCTGTCTTTTTTCTATCTAAACTGTGGCAATGAGGTAAAATATGCAGAACGTGAAACATAGCAGCGTTAACTTAAACTTCATTCGTCTTCAGGCCAGCAGCTACTGTCTGTCCTGGTGTCAACACTTCACTCTGTTTACACTAGTTTGACCTCATTAACTCTGTAAAGCCTGAACCACTAAACCGTGGACAGAAAATTCCAATTCTTTGAAATTGGAGCCTTTATTGGTCCTTCTGAACAACCCTTTTTTTTTTTTTTTTTTTTCAAATATCACGTTCCTCCAGGTGGTTGCTTTTGACTGTTCCCCGACTTCTGACAGATTTGAAAAAATAGCATTTTCCTACCATACACCATGGTCGTGGAATAATCTTCAAAAAACTGTAAAACTACATCCATTCATTTCTATTAATGATTTTAAAAGTATCAAAGAGAATGCAGTGAATGAGGAATGTCTTTGTTTTTCTTGATGCCATTATGGTTGAATAGTTGTTATTGTGTTTTATTGTTAGTTGTATATCATTTATGTGTTTTATATTTTTTGGACTTTGTATGGCTGCTACCTTGGCCAGGTCTCCCTTGCAAAAGAGATTCTTAGTCTCAATGGGACTTCCTTTTTAAATAAGGTAAAATCAATCAATCAATCAATTTCCATGTATGAGTTTCAATTTTGTATCATATTTGATACATCAGGTCTCAAAGCTCAAATATTATTATTTTTGAAACAAAAACATATAACACAAACATGTCTAAGAAATTGGTAATTCCTTTTCAAAACTGACAAAGGTCTGCCTCCTTCCTCATTAATTTAATCTTACAGTGTCACTGGAAAGGCCTCTGGTAAAGGAATTCCTCCCCCCTGGTGGATTATCCATGTATTGCATGTATCTAATTGCATACATCAGGTTTTTCAAGAAAAAAAAAAATCACACTGATCATGGAGAGGGCTTCAAAACTCATGTATCTAATATGATACATGTGGCGTTATAGGGTTAAAAGTGTTTGGTCCATTGTCTTTAACCTGCTGATCCTTGTGTAAAGTGTTTCAATGTTGTTGTAAAGTCATGATATCGAACATGAAACATCTCCAGATTGTGTTCAGCTGCAGATTCCCAAGAATGTGGTGACTTTGGGTCACAGTGTATCAGAAACATCCCACTTCATGCATCAACACTAATTTACACTAATTTTGTCTTCTTACATTTCTATGTGTTCTGTTTTATCATCTTTACTGTTCACTTTATTATGTTGTTGTATGGATTTCCTCCGTTTTCCCCTCCTATCAAAAATAACTATGTTAGGTTAACTCTCCTGTCAGTTCCCTTGACCAAGATACTCAGATCTGGAGTTGGTTGTCTGCTTTCAGTGGCAGCTATTGCTCATTATGTACAGCAGTGGCTCCCAAACTTTTGTGGCTCGTGACCCCATTTTAACATCATACATTTCTGGCAACCCCAGATATTCTAAACGGAAACATTATTTTTGCTTAAATTAATTTGTTTTTGATCACGTAATCGTTTGTTATACTATGTTGCAAATAAATGTTAATGTTAGTCGGCATTTACTCTGTATAATGTATATTATTATGGACGGAGGCAGAAAAGCCAGGTGTAGATTACTGCACAAAGGGAGAATTTGATTTTCCTTGGTCAGGATATGTACAGTCAGTCCAGCTTGGATTTACAAGGCTGACAATTAATACTGAACAAACAAGAACTCAAACTACGAATTATGAAAGAGCTGCAGCATCTGAAACTGACCACAATGAACATTTGAAAGATAAACAGTACCACTGTGCTTCAGTTTCAGCTTCAGGGTTTGTCATGTCTTTTATGGATTGGAAATGTCTCCGTAAACTCACCATATAATTTTTATTAGTAAGTTTTTTTTTTTGTTTTTTTTTTTGTTTTTTTTATCAATTACTAGAAATTTCAGGTGACCCCACTTGAATTACAGATGACCCCATGTGGGGTTCCGACGCCAAGGTTGAAAAACACTGGTGTACAGTATGTATACTGTTACCCATGAAGTTGGAATAAAATATTTTTACTTCTTGTGAAATAATTGTGGCAATGTGACTCTTATCCTTGATCCATAAAGTGTAAGTGGGACTGGGTATGTAATGATGGCACCTGGTTAAAGGTGTTTATGGATCTGTATAAACAGGAATAAAAAGAGGGATGTGTCTGAAAACAAAATTGCTGCAGTGTATAAGGATGGGTGAGATGGATATGGGAACTTTACTTTATGTGTTATTTAAATGTATGTTACATTGTCAAAGCTATGATGCTGTGAGGTATTTTACTGCAGTGCTGGATTCCTTGTCATGTGAGCACCCCCACACACGTACACCACTGAGGCTTTACTGGTGAAACCCTGGCCCCCAAAAACCTAGACCAGGGGTCGGCAACCCGCGGCTCCGGAGCCGCATGCGGCTCTTTCATCCTTATGTTGCGGCTCTGCATGGCTTGGGAAAATAAATTATAAGTGTACGATTGAAGTGTATGTTATTTGTCTCAAAAACGTGTATCATGTCTTCTTATTAAGTCAAAGTTTTTAACTTCTTTCTTCAGACCTTGTGCAATTTCGGTGATCAGCATTCGCCTTCTTCAGAGACGTTTGACAGCATTTGACGTGTCAGCCGGCAGCCGGCATGCATGGAATGCCCTGCGACACCAAAACTGCACAATATCTGAACAAAGTATTTTATTTGTGTTTGTTCATTTGTTTAATTGTAGTTGTAAATTGTAAGATTTACAACTACTTATTGTGATCTCGAAATATTAAATAAAATTATATATATGTATATATATATATATATATATATATATATATATATATATAGTATTATTTTTCGTCGCTCAAAATATGTGTCACACTCTCCGACAGCCCGCCAAAACGCCGTACATTTATCGAGACTTTCAACCCCAGGTAGGCCAAATCTAAGAAAAGAAAAATATCTGAAGAAAATAGAACATTTAATGATGCCAGGTGCCATGGCACGACCAAGGTGCCGCGGCACCTCGGGGCCAACGCTAGGTGCCATGGCACTGCAGTACTACGGCTCAGTGCCAGGTGCCGTGGCACCACGGTGCCACAACTGGGTGCCACCGGTGCCGAGGCACCACCGCGGTGCCACGGCACCTGGCACCGAGCCATGGTACGGCAGTGCAACGGTACCTAGCGTTGGCCCCGAGCGCCGCGGCACCACCAAGGTACCAATAAAATCGTTGTATAAGCCGCGTCAGAGTATAAGCCGCAGTGTTTAAAGTGTGGGAAAAAAGTAGTGGCTTATAGTCCGGAATTTACGGTATATATAGGCTAACATCTTCATTTCAGATGTCAAAAAGTGTTTGCGGCTCCCAGTGTTGTCTTTTCCGTGGAAACCGGGTCGAAATAGCTCTTTTAGTGTTAAAGGTTGCCGACCCCTGACCTAGACCAAACTCAAATGTAGTGGACATGGATGGCCAGTGTCATATCCAATCCAATCTAATCCAATCCAACTTTATTGATAAAGCACTTTAAACAACTGCAGTGGACCAAAGTGCTGTACAGAGGAAAAATTAAAACCAAAATAGAAGTATAAAATACAGAATAGATTTAAAGACATAGAAACTCTCCAAAAAAAAAAGTGCTATACAGAAGAATAAATAAAACTCAAAGAAAAAGAATAAAATACAAGAACAGATTAAAAGTCATGCAATTAAAAACAACATATGTCCTAAGCTTTATAGATTGTTGTAGTTCCTTGAGTAATAAATAGAATCTGTGCAGTGATTTGAATGAAGCGTTTTCAGTTTTGGACATGGTTTTTGGGTGATCCCATTTTTTGGGTTTAGTTCCTGTTTTGTGTGAGAGGCTTAGAGCGTTCCGAGTGAAGAATTTAAGAATACACTTGATGTCACCTCCAGTAAAACTTGTCCTTGGTGAACTCCTCTTGAAAGCACCAAGATTAAGAGCTCTGTTTATCTGTTGTTTTTGACACTTAATTTAATATCGAGGGTTGCATCTTAATCCTGGATGAAACAGTCTTTGCTTTAGTTTAGTGATCCTGTTACAGAAGGACGAATGAGCACTTGTCTCCTTTTTGTTTTCTTTTTTGTACAAGGATTATTGTATTTGATGCCACTGGAGCCAATAAATCACAGTTCAAGATCAGACTATGTGCAAATTCTCCCTCTGGTTTCATCCACTCAGACTGAGAAGAGTTTGTGGTGGGATGAAACTATAAATGGGTCTCGCCAATGCACACAAATTTTTTTTACTTAATATACAATTTCCTAAAACATATCTTTCCCCCAGTTACCTCACCAAAGGTCAGGCTCCAATGGTAACCTTTCTGAAATCTCATAAAAGTGAGCCCACTTCCCCCCTCAGAGACCGGAGTGGATTCTGGCAAACCCGGCATTCAGCTGTCATCTTCCTTGGCGTTGCGACAAGTTGATATTTCATTTGAATGCATGGTGCTCAGAGCACTGATGCAAAGGCTATTACCCAGAGTGCCCAAGTGGGTTGGCCTTCATCGCGAAGGCCATGTGCTGAAGCACTTCAAAGAAATGAAAAGTGTGCAAAAAAACAAAATATACAGTATGTACTATTTCTTATTAAATGGCTTACTGTACCACAAACCACAGGAGACGGACTCACACAATGGCTGTCTTTCTCTGTGGCAGCAATTCAAGGTTATGGGCTAACAAAACAACACAAAACTTTATTGTTAGAGCTACAACTGTGTATATTTGTGCTGATTATGATGCATTGCTTCAGTCCTTTCCATTTAACTGATTTCTTTTGATAATGTAGTCATAGTTCCAAAACTTTGTGACAATTTGTAGCTGACTTTAAGTTGAATTAAGGATGCACCCATACCACTTTTTTCCAGACCGAGTACGAATACTTACATTTAGTACTTGCCGATACAGAGTACCGATACGAGTACTTAATAATCCCATTCCAGTTCTTAGTTCCTTTTGTAAATGTGCTTTATTGTCGTTGTCATTAGTCTGACTGGAACAAAGTGCTGCTACTGACATTTAATGTGTTGGAATGAGCGTTTCACAATTAATCCACCAGGGGGCGCCGCTCTAAATTAACCATACTGGACAAACACCATGAAGAAGAGTAAAATTTTTTGAGAAGAAGAAGAAGAAGAAAGTCAGTAATAACAAACATGGAGACAACAGAGGTAACACTAATGTGATACTAATATTGCAGCGTTTTCACTAGTAAGGTTTAAAAGCGAAGCTTCAGCAAGTAGAGAAAAGAGAAATGAGTGATAAGTTTCGTTTTCACTTCCGCTGGCGGCAGTCCACACCGTTCCGTACTCCCAGTGGTATTTTCTGTCTCCACCAGCACCTGGAAAATGGATGGATTTGTATGCAGAGGACGGACAGAACGCTGCGTCTGTATCTGTCTGTGTCTTTAACGTTACTTGCAGTCAGCGTTACTTTTATCACCGTCGTTTATTTCAAAAAATCTCCACACTCTTCTCACTCCCCACACATTATTCCACCGCTGCGTACCTACTACACTGAACTGTGAATGTAAGTAGTATCGTAGTAGTAGTAGTGTAACTGTGAATGTAAGTGGTATCGGTGCATTTGTATCGGATTACTTTTACGAGTACGAGTACACACACTGAGTATCGGAGCCGATGCCCGATACTGGTATCAGTATCAGAGCATCCCCAAGTTGAATAGTTTCAAATGCTTTTCTTTTTACATCCTCCGTTCTTTATAATTGGAAATCATTTATTTATATATTTATCCTTTACTTAACCAGGTAAAAAAAGCCACATTGAAATTGCAAATCTCTTTTTCAAGAGTGGCCTGGCCAAGAAAAGCAACATAACACACAGTTTCTGACAAGACAAGACATAATCAACACATAAAAAAACTTACAATCGATAGTGACCAAACAATCATTTGTGCAAGTTTAAAAACAGTTATATTGACCAAGCTCAGTGATTTCACGCTCCATTAAAATAGCTTTAAATTCACCTATAGCACAGGTGTCAAACATGCAGCCCGGGGGCCAAAACTGGCCCACCACAGGTGCCAGTCCGGCCAACGGGATGAATTTGCAAAGTGCAAGTTAGTGCATGAAACTCAAAAATAAAATCATAATAATCTATAAATAATGACAGTTTTTTTCTCTTTGATTTAGTGCTAAAAACATTAAATTTTGAAAATACTTACATTCAGAAACTATCCTTTAACAATAAAATATGAATAACCTCAACAAATATGAACAACCTGAAATGTCTAAAGAAAATTAAGTGCAATTTTAACAATATTTTTCCTGTTACTAAATGTTTTGTGCCTCTGTAGATCTGATCTGTAATACACATTTAAAATGATAAGTCGAGGCAGAATATTGATAAAATTGTACTTACATTTCTTAACAAATCTAATTTTTCAGGTTATTCACATCCTTTTTGTTTGGATAGTTTGTAAATGTAAATACTGGCAGAATTGAATGTTGTTTTTTGCACTAAAACAATTTGGAATTGTCATTATTTATTGGCTGCCTTGCTATTATTTTACCGGTCCGGCCCACTTCAGATTAAATTGGGCTGAATGTGGCCTCCGGAAGAAAATGAGTTTGACACCCCTGACCTATAGTAACAAATTCAGATAGATTTAGGTTGTTTTGCAGGGCATTCCATGCAGAGGGAGCAGCATATTGAAATGCAGTCTTGCCTAACTCTTTCAAAATGGAGATTGAGGGCAAATGTATTCGGTATCAGAAATCAGATTTAACCTCATTTATTTGAATATTTTAGCAACTTACATTTTGTTATTTTATACTTGTTTTGTCCATTTTTCTATTGGTTATAACTTGTCTAAGCAACAATACAAAACTGACTACAAACTAGTCTTAAGTCTCAGACAAACCATAGTTGTCCATCGTGTGGACACCGTGGATAACACTGGGCATAGCAGACACAGAGGCTTTAATCTGTCATCAAGGTTAACTATATTCACACTATGTTGCACTGATGTCAACAAAAATGCACTAGTTTCACCTTTTTGCTTTCATGATATTTTCTTTGGTGCTCTCTGAGAACTGAGTATAGTTTGTTAATCATCATAAACTTCCTATACATTTAGTTTGAAGCCTGTCTTATAGAGTGAATACTTGTAAATGCTCATTTGATTTCTTAGACCAACGCTCCATGAGGATATTTTGCAAAACAGATGTTTTATTCCTCTATTTCCTTAAATTCTGTTCACACAACAACACAGACATGACTCCAAACATGTCCTGAGTCTAAGACAGTGGTTCCCAACCTTTTTTGGCTTGTGACCCCATTTTAACATCACAAATTTCTGGCATTCAAACATTTCTGACATTCCAAAAAGAGACATTTTTTTGCTAAAGTTAATTTGTTTTTGATCATGTAATAATTTGCTATACTATGTTGCAAATAAACATTAATTTTAGATGACATTTAGTTTATATAATGTATATTATTATGGACGGAGGCAGAAA
This sequence comes from Sphaeramia orbicularis, assembly GCF_902148855.1. Lineage (NCBI taxonomy): Eukaryota > Metazoa > Chordata > Actinopteri > Kurtiformes > Apogonidae > Sphaeramia > Sphaeramia orbicularis. The sequence continues at coordinate 55,144,258 of NC_043968.1, forward strand.
AGCCAGGTGTAGATTACTGCACAAAGGGAGAATTTTATTTTCCTTGGTCAGGATATGTACAGTCAGTCCAGCTTGGATTTACAAGGCTGACAATTAATACTGAACAAACAATAACTCAAACTATGAATTATGAAACAGCCGCAATATCTGAAACTGACCACAATGAACATTTGAAAGATAAACAGTACCACAGTGCTTCAGTTTCAGCTTCAGGGTTTGTCATGTCTTTTATGGATTGTGATTGTCTCTGTCAACTCATCATATATTTTTTTTTAGTAAGTTTTTTGAGTTTTTTTGGTCAATTACTAGAAATTTTAGGGGACCCCATTTGAATTCCAGGCGACCCCACGTGGGGTCCTGACCCTAAGGTTGAGAAACACTGGTCTAAGACAAACCATAGTTGTTGTTGTCCAACCTGTGGAAACGATGGATAATACTGGATGTAGCAGACACATAGGCTTTAATCTGACATGAAGGTGAAGCAGCAACAAGTTCAGTTGTAAACTTGCGTTACCTTAAAGGTGGGGTAGGAGATCTTAGAAAAATGGTTCGAGCAAGCCACATTTTGAAAATACTCAATTTAAAAGTCCAAACCCCTTTCTTCAGACATCCCCCCAAAGCCACGCCTCCACAGTACTGGCACATGCAATGCTTGTTCTTCAGGGTTCATGAGCACTGCACAGTAACAATTCACCCGGCAGCCCCAGCTCCAGTGGCCCCAGCTCCGGCCCTGATCCATGCATACCTCATTCAGTCTCCTCTAACACCTCCGCTCTTACAGAACAGCCCCAGTTCATACCTATCTGGCTAACGTTACATTTCCTACTGATTTATGTTAGTGACAAAACAGTTTGTCGGTGAACTTTCCATCCTAATATAACTAATATACCCAAGCTCTGGCTCTGACTTCGTTTCCTGTACAAGTGCTCCAAACCTCTAAAAATGCATGATTCATGCATGAAGAGGGGTACACACAGAGGGGGGAGGGACAAATGGCAATTGAGTTCGATAGACATATCACCGTTCAATCATTTCAAGTGGGCGCTCAAAATGATTGGATGGTGTTTTTTCAGTCCTGTCCGTTCCACAGGTGACTAAATTTATTTATTTTTGTGTTAGAGCATTTAATTAATTGGTTGTAATTGAGGTGTGAAGGGGATTTTAAGTAATATAGTAAAAAAAAAATGCTCCAGGAAAACATCTCACACCCCACCTTTAAGTGTTGGTTGTGGTTGTGGAAGCGTATTCTTTCCATGATGTGGATTTGTCCATAACACCGGTCCGTCTACCAAAGGTATCGGTGCTGACCTCCATCTATTGCAGGTCATACACTGATTTCTACGCTTGAATTTGATGTTTCAGGTGCAACTTCTCATTAGAAAAGTTAGATCCGATGTCATTGTTTTCCATACTCTATGTTTCCATATACACACAAACCAGATTTGATAAAAATCTACACTTTTACCGTCTATGACTGCTGTGGCCGAGGTGTTGGCAAAACAAAAAAGCTTATTTAAGAAATGATGAGAGAAGAGGAAAAAAATCTACACTTTTATGACCGAAACATATCCACTTTTCCAACCTAAAAAAACATTTCCATGTGGAAGAGCCACCCAGACTTGGAGAAAAATACCCCATTTTGAAAATATGCATATTCGTATTTGAAAAAGAAGTCTGGTACCTGCTTAAGTGAAGAAAAGGGAGGGTACCAAATGGGTAATCTAGGATCAAATGTTCTCCAGTGAAAGCCCTGAGTGCATATCTTTGAAATAAGACTAGGCAATGAAGAAATCAGCAAAAATGTGTGATTTTACCCATTTTTCAGTGTCAAATGACCTTGACCTTGTCTAAAATCATGTGACCTTGACCTGTACATGATTTGAGACCTTCATGAATGACAGTAGCATCCCCCAAAACCTCTACTATGACATTTGCATGAGCAAATATGGCAGAACTAACCAACAAATGCATGACTTTCCAATGAAAAATGGGTTTTCTGCACTCGGCTGACGGGCACCCTAAAGATGGCGGTAGGGGGGGTCTAAAACTTTATGGATTGGGCCAAAAATTTTTTCTGGGAGTTACTAATATATAACAGATTAACTGGTCAAATTAAGAGTTTGATTGGAAAAGAAGTCCCAAAAGTGGGACGCCCTAATATGGATGACTCTGTGTTTTATGTCCTCACATGTTTTCCCTGGATCATCTCTGGTCCTGCTGCTGTGGTCCTTCTTCTCTCCCGCCTTCATCATCATCACTCATTTGTCCATATGGTTGTGACAGTGTTTATTATATTGTTACATAGATGGTAGTGGTTTGTATTATTTGTACTAACAGCTACAGTAGTAGTAGTAGTATATGCACTGTTAGTACTTGTATTTGGAGTAGTATTAACAATTATGGACATTTGTTCTAGTTACTGGTAATTATACTAGTACCAGCTGTTATAGTTTTTAACAGTTCTAGTTCAGTTTGCTGTGCATCCATGGCTTCTTTTACACAGCACCTCTGTTACAGGAGTATTTCGCCTTTATTCAGAACGACATGTGTGTAAACGAAATGGTGGGATCATTCGGTCCCGCCTTTATCGCAGCTTTGTAACACCTCTGGAGGTAGAAACAGAGCCATGATAAAGGTGGAATCATGACTCATGAACATTATGTAAAAAGAACACCTCTTGTTCCGCAACCAAGGTGTGACATTTTGATGATGGCAACCCCCGCACCGGAAAGACTGCGGGCAAACATGAGGGTACTGGATTTGTGCCACTGGTGCCACCACGGCTTTCGTGCCATTTTCTCCTGGGGCAGTTGCTGCAGAATCCATACCAGTGCCTTCATATACGCCTGCTCTCTCCCACACCAGGGGGATTTAAAAATGAGTGTACAGTAAACAAGCATATCAACGAGACCAGAAAGATGTTGAACTGGGGAGCTGTTGTCATTCCAGGTGGAGGACTCTATCCATGCTAACATTTGTGAAACGGTGAATAACTCTGGAGACTCATGCTTGGGGTATTTACGACACAGAAGTTGTATGTCACACTATACGTTGTGCTGCGTCACCGCCCCTTTGATTGTAAAAGTCCAGCCCAGGGGTGTCAAACTCATTTTAGTTCAGGGGTCACACACAGCCTAATATGATATAAAATGAGCCGGACCAGTAAAATAATATAAATAATAGGATAAAAACTTTTGAGTGAAAAAAGTAAATTCCATAATGAAAATGTTTACATCTACGAATTGTACTTGAACATAGCATGAACAAATATGAACAACCTGAAAATCTGTTCGTAAAATAAGTGCGATGTTAACAATATTACGCCTGAGTTTATCATTTATTAATGTGAATCACAACTTCAAGATCACAGTGGATCTACAAATACACAAAACATTAAATAACAGAGAGAATATTATTAAAATTCCACATACTTCTCTTAAGACATTTCAGATATTCACATTTTTTTGTAAAAGGCTAGTCTGTAAATGTAATTATTTTTGTGTAATTTTACTGTTTTTACACTAAAACAAAGAATCAAATTTGTAGTTTTCATTTTTTACAGGTTATTATGATAGTATTTTACTGGTCTGATCCACTTTAGACTGAATTGACCTAAAATTATTTTAACATTCTTGATTGTTATATCACTGAATATCTTCAGTGTTATTTTTGCGTTTCACAAATTCATCCCAGGGGCCGGATTGAACCCTTTAGCGGGCCAGATTTGGCCCCCGGGCCGCATGTTTGACACCTGTGGTCCAGCCTGTCTCACCTCTGTTACTCCTTTGGCTTGGCTCCTGTGTTGGTCATTCATTCATTTTCTGAACCTGCTTTATCCTCACTAGGGTCACGGGGGTCGCTTGGAGCCTATTCCAGCTACTTATGGGTGAAGGCGGGGTACACCCTGGACATGTCACCAGTTCATCTCAGGGCTGACATATAGAGACAAACAATCACTCTCACATTCACACCTATGGGCAATTTAGATTAACCAATTAACCCTTTCATGTATGAATTATGAGAACCTTAACGGGTCAAAACACAGTAATGTCCCGTCAGAGAGCGAACTTTAATTGATTGCCATTCCAACATTTATTTCAATATAAAGTAGCTCCTTGTTCATCATAGAGATTTTAGTAGTTTTATATATCCTCCTTGAGAGCGCTTTTTGTTATATCTCTTTTTCAACATTAAAATACTTTTGTTAAAATCTTCAGTTTTTGAGAGTCGTGCTTTTGAGTCCGCCATTTCGTATATCAAGGAGACAAAAAAGGTTGGGAACCACCGCCATCAGCCAAAAGCATTCTGCTCCTAAATTAGAAATGAATCGCTTAGAAAACAGTTAATATTGTCGCTCTTTAACCCATGATCACTTAAATAACAGTTTCCATTGTTGTTTTTAAGCTCATAACCATTTAGAATACAGTCCCTATTGTTGTCTGAGTTAGCCCCGTCCAACCTCTGGTCAACTTTTATTACCAAACACTGTAGAAATTGTCCACCACCGGTTCATTCAACAGACAGGCCACATCTGTCTTGTGATACACTCTGATTCACTGCACACTAAATAAACCTGCCTGAACCAGCCACAGAGTCGGGCTTGAAAAAGATTTCTTCACCACTGGTTAAAGAATAAAAAGAAGATCCAAATGATGTTATTGATTCTTTCCAAAATACCTAGTCCATACATATGATTTGAAAACACACAACCACCCAGAGGTCATAGGTTAAATGTCCCAGATCAACATGGAGAACGACGGCACCAAATGAAATACATTTGATACTATTAACCCTTTCATGCATGAATTATGAGAACCTTAATCAAGATTTATTTCCTGAGTGTTTTTATTCCTCTTTAGGCATGAAACAAACAATGCGATTGACTTTTTTTTTTTCAACCTATTTTTCATGGAGTTCCAAAAACGTCCACTCAGCTTGATAACATGTATTTACTGATATATTGTGTGAAAACTATGAAATAAAAAACATTTTATTGCTGCTAATCAGTTGTTTTCCCAGATAGCAAATATTTTGGCGGTATTATGGCATACATTTGGCATTTTTGTCTTTCTTTTGGCATTATGAAAACCTTTAGGCTTAACTGTGGTATGACTAAGGTTATCCATAATAGATATGGAGGCACCAGCAATATACGGCTGAGTTATGGCATATCTCTGGTTAACCACAAGACTGGGCAAAGAGCGGGATCAAGTATAGGGATGGTATGGCATGTTTATGGCAAGCCAGAAGATTGATGAAAGAGCAGGAACATCTTATTCCATATATGGATGTGTTTTGGTTGTGTTTTGGCATATTTTTGTAAAGCCAAAACACTACACAAAGAGCGGGAATTTCTACCCAGAAGAAAACCCCACTTCATTTTAAAAGCATGATCAACACAAATTTTGGGTGAATTTTGGCCTCCTTTTGGCCTCTCTTTGGCTCAGTTTTGGCTACTTTTTGGCTGGATTATGGGGATTTGGGGCTTTTCTGGGACAATTATGACTATATTTTGGAAGTCCGCACTTAGTTTTGGGTGAATTTCGGCTTCCTTCTGGTTTGATTTTGGCTTGCCTATTTTGGGCCATTTAGAGCCCATACATCCGCCTAGAACTTTGCCAAAATGGCATGTCAGTTTTGGGCCACATTTAAGCCATAATGATTTTGCTATCTGTGTTTTCACATTTTAACATACTCTGATGGTCACTACTCACTTCATGGAGATAATATGCAAAAACAAAAAAAAACTTTGTTAAAAAATATTGATTGTAGTTTAATAACAATTGCAAGCAACTTATTTACACAAACATGTTAGTGCGGATCAGGTTCATCAAGAACAGCAAAGTTATCATAATGGTATGAATTGCAGTGTATCGGATGATGCATAAGCATCCACTGTGTTGGCTGACATGGAACTAAAACAACTAAACCCTGAATATTCAAGAGAACAGCTTTGAATGGCTGTCCACTGTAGTGACAACTATGCATGAAAGGGTTAATAAGAAGAAAACCGTGACAGACTGCATTTAAAGCAGGAGGAATAAAAGAGGCAGGGGAGCGCTTTATACGGCTCTATATATAAATAACATTGTGAATTTACTGAACAAAACCTGGTCAGACTGGCTGAGAATTCCTTCTGCTTTCTGGACCATCTGCTACTCCCAGAGGGACGACGAGTCTTTCTGCTCAATTCCAATTATTTTGAGCAAAATGTTACAACACCATTTAAGCTGTCTTTTTGCTTCACAGAGAGATAACCCATTAAACCAGTAAAAAAAAAAAAAAAAATTAAAAATGCAATAAGACTACATAGAATATAGCCCAGATCCAGATGCAGTCCTCCATCCAGGCAGAACACTGTTTCAACAATGAATGTATATTTACGTAGAATAGGAATATTAAGGAACTCTTTTAATGAGGAAGCTGTTGATTGTTCATGTTTTTCTACAGCAGGACAAAGAACATAATAATTATAGAGACAATGCACCACATGTGGACTAGCATTGATAAAAAAAAAACTGGACCATTAAGATAATGAGCACTCATGTCATATTAGTCTAATACAGCAGTGACGTGTTGGAACACACTTCGAGTTCACTAAGGCACAGACCACATGGATCTATAAATACACAACATTTAAGAACAGGCAGAATATAATTAAAAGTGATTCTTTGGTTGAGAAATTACTTCTGTCAAGACATTTTTGTTTGTTTTTTTTTTGTGATCAAATTTTTTATTTTCATTTAACAAATTAAATCAAACAGAGGTATTTCAGGTTATACAACATTACTGGAATGGATTGTCAGTGCAAGAATACCCACAGTGAGCCCAAAAACATTTTATATTGTTCATATTTGCTCTGGTTATTCACACTTTTTTTGTGAAAGAACAGGTTGTAAATATAAACATTTTTGGGTAATTTTACTTTTTTACACAAAAACAGAAAGAAGAATGTATGGTGTATATTTTGTTTTATTTTTGTATTTGTGTCTAAATAATGCACTTTATATTCATGCACTTTGTCAAAGTGAGTGTCAGTCGATCGACGGAGGCACCTGTCTTTTTATTATTCTTATTCATGTTATTTTTTCATTGCTTTTTTTTTTTTTTTTTTTTTACCTTCTACTGTCTTTTATGTATTTTAAGGCTGAGCTCTTGCAATTCGTTTTCCAATGCAGTTTTTCTGCAAATGGCAAATAAATTGATTCTGAGAACAATTTGAAGTATTTTACTGGTGAGATCGAATTGGTCTGTATGTGGAACCAGAAATAAAATGATTTCCGAAGGTAGGGAAGCTCAGAGGAACTAGTAAAGCATCTATAACAGTGTTTTTCAACCTTGGGGTCGGGACCCCACGTGGGGTCGCCTGGAATTCAAATGGGGTCCCCTGAAATTTCTAGTAATTGATAAAACAAACAAACAAACATATCCATAACATATCCTGATCAAGGAAAATAAAATTCTCACTTTGTGCAGTAATCTACACCTGGCTTTCCTGCCTTCGTCCATAATAATATACATTATATAGACTAAATGTCGCCCAAAATTAACATTTATTTGCAACATAGTATAGCAAACTATTACATGATAAAAACAAATTAATTTTAGCCACAAAAAAAAAGGCTCCGTTTTAAATGTTTGGAGTCACCAGAAATTTGTAATGTTAAAATGGGGTCACAAGCCATAAAAGGTTGGGAACCACTGGTCTATAAGTTTCACTTTCATTCTGCGCTTGTACTCATTCTGGGGTCCAGTTGTGATGTGCGAGTCTTTTTTCAACCCGCAGGGCTTTTGCGGAATTATTTGACCCGCCCCAACCTGCCCCACAAATAAACAGACATTCTTTTGACCCTCCCCAATCCGACCCGTGAGTATCCCGCTTCCCATCACTAACGCACAGCACCAAACACACCCCATTATGATACCTGGACAGACCTGTCCATACACACACTACAGCAGTGGAAAATATAAGGCTCTAATTTGTCCCACAGAATGAATTTGGATAGTTCAGGTTCCACATTCAGCCCAATTGTGATCTCAAGTAAAATAATAGTATAATAACCTCTAAATAATGACTCCAAATTTTAATCAAAATTTCATTGTATAAAGTCCATATCGGATCGCTATTGGCAAAACTAATCCCTAAAAAATTCTGATCGGGTCGGAAGCAAAAAAATTCCAGATCGGGACATCACTAGTTTGTAGCCCTGGGGGACATTAAATCCTGCCCCTATACTGTCACCTGTGGGGTCCCCCAGGGCTCTGTGCTCGGTCCAACCCCCTCGGTCGTGTCGTCAGTAAGCATGGAATACAATTCCACTGCTATGCTGATGACAAACAACTATACCTCGAGGTCACTCCCTCCTCCTGTCATTCAACTTGGCTCCGGCCTGGAGGAGATAAAGGCATGGATGAGTGAAAACTTTCTACAACTAAATAGCTCAAAAACTGAGGCTATTCCCATCGTCATCCCTCACCAGCTCTGTTCCTCTCTCATTTCCACCATCTCTTTTCTTGGTCACAACTTTTCCCTCTCTCCTTCCATGACTAATTTGGGAATCAGGTTTGAACCCCATCTTACCTTTGACAACCACACCACCCACATCTGCAAAACGTCCTTCTTTCACCTTCATAATGTCGCTAAACTCTGACCATCTCCCTCTCTCTTCCTGCTGCAGAAAAGCTCGTCCATGCCTTTGTCTCCTCCACGTTGGACTACTGTAATGCATCATCAGGATCCCTGGTAAGAGCCTCCAAAAGCTCCAATATGTTCAAAACAGCACTGCCAGGGTCTTGATGAGGGGGCCAAAGCATAAGCACATTACCCCCATCTAGAGCTGCACAATATATTGTTTGAGCATCATCATTGCAATGTACATGTGCGCAATAGTCGCATCGCAAGTCCTGCAATGTACGAGACAAATAGACTCAATGTGTTCTCATCTAATTTCATTCTGGGTATCTGACACACACTGCACACAGCAATCCACCAATCACAAGCGTTCTTAATCAGTTTGCTGAAGCAGACCACGCCCCTAAACATGGAGTGGTGGACTGGTAACGACATTTAAAAATGAGCAACGAACAAGAGAAAATGACTGAAAACGAAGACTTGGTGCCAAAAATAAAAAGCAACGTCAGTTATCTGGAATTATTTCAGCTACAAGAAGGATGATACTGAAACACATGTTCTGTGTCAACATTGCATTGCACCTGTTGCCACAATGAGAGGAAACACAACTAATTTATTTGACCATTTACATCAGCACCGCACAGCTATTATATCCTCCTGAGTATTTTTTCATATCCCAATATATATCACAGGGTTTTTAAAAAATCGCAATGGCAGTTTTTTCCAGTATTGTGCAACCCTACCCCCATCCTTCGCACTCTGCACTAGCTCCCCCTCCACCCCCACATTGAATATAAAATCCTCCTGCACACCCATCACTGTCTGCATGGTGTGGCCCCCACCTACCTCATGAACTCCTCAGCACACACACACACACATACACCTCAGCCAGAACCTGGTCAGGCCAACTGCACCGTCTGCGCTCTCTCAGGAATCTGCTCAAACCCATGGGCGACAGGACCTTTGAGGCTGCTGCTACCCGTCTGTGGAACCCCCCCCCCAGACCACCTCAGGGCTCCACAGACGATGGATGCTTTTAAAAAGGACTAAAACCTGTCCTTTTTAGGTTGATTTTATCGTGGTGTTTTTTTAATATTTTGTTGCTGTTTCTGTGGTTGTTTTTGTTTTGTGCACCTTTGAGATTTGGTGTTAAATGTAAAGTGCATTACAATTTATCATTATTATTATTATTATTATTATTATTATTATTATTATTATTATTATTATTATTATTATTATGTTGTTGGAGCACACTTAGGGTTGAATGAATCTGACACTTTCCGGACATCTGAGAGTCTAAATAGGACATTTTTTGGATCATTTCCAGCCATTTAAGGACAATAAATATGGGTCATAACGGACTGGATGCACTAACCAAATATAAGGCCAACAACTACAGTTTGTTTAAGCTTTTATAATCCAGTCAAATGATCACATAACTGTTTTTTTGAGGCAGAGGGAGGTTTCTAGAGGTTTTTGAGATAGGTCCATGAATCATAATATTCTCACCAATATAAAATACAACCAAGTTACAACCAAACTCCTCTGGTTTTCTCTGGTTTGTGCAGGATTACACTGACCTGAAACTCAGAACATTATGTCCACACATATGCATTTGTCAGTCTCTGTATTTAGATCCAATCTGGATGTATTGGAAGTATGTATGGAAGGAAAAGCAACTTTCAGAAAAAATAATTAAATAAAGCTTCTATAAACCAAAGTGGTCATATTTAGTGTGACCTCCCTTTGCACTTAACATGTCTTTCAGCATTTTATTCAGACAATATGAGGTTTACTGCATTCATTTTCTTATGTTTTATACCAGGTTTCATTCAACACGTCAGGTGTTTCTAATTATTTGTGCTGCTTCTTGTCATGGGGTCAGAGGTCACATTAAATAGTGATTTTAACCTTTACAGTTCAGTTTGTTGTGTCTTTTAAGGCTTTGCACATATTTCCTGTATTTTCTTGTTTTAGCTGAAACAAAGAAAATGAGGAATAAATATGTATGCTCTCTTCAACCCTGTAAACACAGCAGAGCTAAAGGCTGCCAAAGATGTCTGCACAGTACTGTATGTCAACTTTTCGCATATGCACAAATATCTCAATGCTGACTTCTGCAGGAAGGGGTTTAAAGTTTACCACAGTTGGTAAATTTTCACAAAATCCTGTTTCAAGCCTACGAAATAAAACAGCTAAAACATTTTTTTCCCATATTTGGACATAATAAACCACATATAGGATATATATTAATAAAGTTCTGTTTTTCAAGAAAACAGCACAATAAGAATAATGTTAATAATAATGTTATTTTGGACAGTGTAGAACGACCCTACGTCTGGAGGTTCCTGTGAGATGAGATATTAAATATTGAGGTTACACTGAAAAAATTCAACATTGGCTTAACTTAAAAAAAAATTGAAGTAATCTGTCACACCTAATATTTTTACATTGATGCAATGTAAATAATTCATTTAGTCTGACCTAAAATATTTAACTTCATGTAAACCAATTTCGAAAGGTAAAGCAAACCAATGATTTCAACTTTTCCTAAATTAAAATAAATACATTGGCTTTATTACTTAATGTAAATAATCCACTTCGTTAAACGTGTGTACAAAATTGAACTTTAAAAAAAAATAGCTTTTAATACATTTTGATTTGTACTCAAAACACATTCTTATGTATTGTTCAGTGGACATTATTTTAGCCAAATGGCTAACACTACATTTTTTTCAAAATGTATAAAGTTGAACAGTAGTTCTCAACCAGGTTTTTTTTTTCTCAAATACAAAGTGCAACCAAAAAACATTTGCATTTTCAAGTTAATACACTGTATATGGGTACATTTTGTTTTCACTGAACAGAAACTAAAATACTCAGTACCTGCTTTTCCATTGACCCTCAAATTGTGCAAATATAACTTGTGCATAAAAATTTGCCAAATGGAAAAACAACAATTTTGCCAAAAGTCTCATTTTTCGATTAAAAGTTTTTGCGCTGGCAAGAGGTGGTTTTTTGGGCATAGCGCAAATGGTATATCATGCAAAACTGCAACGGAAAGACCTTTTTCGCAACTAGAGTCAGGTGAATTAAAAAACATATGTTGACGTATGTTACAACAAGCGAAGAAGAAGAAGAAACATGGCGTGGCATGTGTGGATGCACCAGGAAACCCAATCATTTTTTAATTTAGTACGAGATAGAGGGGTAATATATAATAATAATGAATATATCAGTAAATCAACACCATATTTACATTTGTCACCATGTTTATGGAATGACTTCTTTCATCTTGCGATAATAAACAAATCATCGCATTTGTGATTTAATGGAAAAACCAACATCACGCACTTCCGTTTTTTCAATATTTAGTAAATATCAGTAAAGTTTTGCATAGATGTCCAATGGAAAAGCGACTAGTGGCTAAAATATATTACAAATAGTGACAGAAAATACACAGTCAGAGAGGAATAATTCCTTGAAATAAAAAGGGCTATCAGATGATTTGTGTGACTCTCCTCAGCTCTATGAGTGTGTTCTGAGCCCCATCTCCACCTGCTCTGCCTTCCCTCTTCCCTCCACGACTGTCTTTTCCTCTAACACAGGAGCCAAGGGTTTTAAAGTGTGTGATGTGTGATCAAGCTTAGGCAAGCAAAATTCTAGGGCACTACAGCTCGTGTGATATATTACATTATTGAGTGTGTTCACTCAGATTTAAGGCACATAAAATTAAAAATACTTTTAGGGCACAGGAGTACGTGACATATTACCAGTCACGGGGCCCATCATGCTTCTGTGATTAATTGGACACGCTGGCATTACAATATTGAAATGAAGTACCTTTTACACACTTAAAATCCATTATTTTACACCCATTAATTTGGAAATTGGAGTCAGCTGCATTTTTAACTCACAGCAAAAGCATGAAGTGGTGTGAGGAAAAAAAAAAAAAGGGGGGAAAAAAGCTGATTTATGATAAAAGCTTATTTTACAACTAGTGGAGCTGCACATAGCATACATGCAGTGATGGGAGGAGCAGCCCATCCTAAACACATACAAAACTGTGCAGCTGGAACAAGATCTATTGAAAAGTAGAGCTTCACTGCTTAATATCACACATTTGTGGCAAACTACAGCACAAATGGGCCAGCATTCATTAGAGAATTGAATGAAATGAGCAGCCAATTTTGTTGGCTCAGTTATTCTGTCTGGATTTGTGAGGGATGCATTAACAGAGGTCTGCTGAGTCCATGACCTACTGAGGCGTAGCCGCGAAAGACGGGAATAAAGATGGACCGATAACTCCGGCTTTGTCTGCCAGCCTCTTAGGAGTAACAGAGAAGCCTGAATTATTCCCACTTAAACACCCGATGCCATGATTAGGTGTATTGATTTGCTAAATCTAAGCATTAACATTCTAGATCAATGGGATTAGAAACATGCAGTGTATATGGAATTCTTATCAATCCTCAGAGAAACTGGTTGTAACATACATCATGTCCTTCAGTTGTACATTATACACACATGAGTTTGAGCTCTTAATATTACTGATGACTAATCCATCACACAGGGTTATTGATTAATAGATTTTCTTTGTTCTCCACTCAAATGCTATTGTGTAGAGAAACTAAATGCCCATCATAGCTTTCCTGCAGGCAAAGGCCTTGTATTTAATTGATTATTTTAGAACCAGCAGCTACAACATAAAAAGCTCAGTCTGATATTCTGCATCCTACGCAGCGACGCCTCATACATATTGTTCATTTTACAGAATAATTGTATGTGGATTACGACAGAAACTGTTAAAATATAACACACATGACTTATTTAGGTATTGGGACTGATCAGAATGCATCTTTTAAGTCTCATATTGAGGGCCTTGTTCATAAACTGAAACTAAAACTAGGTTTTTGCTTCAGTACCAAATCCTATTTTTAGTTCCTGCCATGAAATACCCAACTACTGCAACTTTGTCACTGGATTAAGTTGATCTGCTCTTTATCAGTGTTGGGAATAACAGCTTTACTAACGCTGTTATTGTTTCCAGTGACGGGTAATCTAATGAATTACTATTTGAAACGTTACAACGTTGTTACCGCTACCAGCAGTGAAATGTAGCGCGTTACTATGCACTGATATCTAACAGCTGTTAACCGTCCTGGCTCGCTCAGCCAGGCACAAGAGGTGTGACGTTCGTGGACGAGTCAAGTCTTTTGAACGGCTCCCTTTCAGTGAACGATAAGAACCGATTAATTTACGAACCGTTCTTCTATTCAAATTGCCCACACTGCCTTCATGCTTCACCTGTGTGCCCATGAGTCTGAGTTGTCCACGTTACCTTCACCAGAACAACTAACGACATCTCCGAGTTTGACTTGTCCACAGCACCGCCCATTCACTTGAAAGCAGCTACGTGTGCAGCTAATTTAGGGGAGGAGTTATCAGTGAGTCCGACTGACTGGACTGAAGACATTTACTGCTGTATCAGGGAGGAGTGACTGAAAAAAGTGGAGATGTGAGATTAACTGGAGGAGCATCTTCTTCCTATAAATACAGATATGCATTCATGTGGTGGAAAAGCCGGGCCCTGGTGGACCCCAGCCTCACCAAAGTCCTGGTATGAAGTACCTGTCTGCTGTTCTACTCTATGCAACTGGCCCATGAAACATGCTCAAAAATCAGTTTCCTTTTACATATTTGAAGGTTTTCCAAAAAAGTAATGCAATAATTACTTTCCCTGGTAACTAATTACATTTATGAAGGAGTAATTCTGTTACTAATTCAATTACTTTTTAGTAGGTAGTAGCTAGTAGTATTAGTAGCTATAATTAATTACTTTTGAAAAGTAATTTGGCTAACACTGCTCTTTATGAATGCACCTAAAGAACACAGTTTACCTTTGTGCTTTATGTTTTCTTACTGGCTGTGGGAATGGTGTCCACTGTACTGTCTATGCTGCTGTTAAACCTCCTGCTTTGAATGTCTGTAGACTCTCACATCAGTTAAGTTTCATTAATAAATCTCTCCTTGGGCTGCTTCTATTTTATGTTTGCACATATAACCAAAAGGAATACAGTCTAGAATCTCTGAAATGTTGGAATAGTTTGATTCACTGCCCGTTCTCCATGGACCGAGTTAAAGAAGGACCTGAATCTGTCAGAACTTTGGAGGAATTTAAGTCTGTTTTAAAGGACTGAGAAAAAAACACACCTGGACAATCTGCATTGAAATCGTACTTTATTTACCTGAGTCTTTTACTCTGTATAACCAGGGTGTGATTTGCTGGGGGGGATGGGGGAGATCAACCTCCCCTCTGGTTTTTACATCCCTACTTCTGCACAGTGAATTTCATCCTGGGGGGGGGGGGGGGGCGCAACCAACCAGTTGAAATAACAGGCAGGTTGTGACAGTTTTCTTACACTTATATCCTACATTACTGGCACTAACGTTCATCTGAACCGAACTGTCAACAGTCTCAAGATTCGCGACCGTCCCCATACACTGGGGTGCCATAAATGGGGGGTAAACGTGACAAATTCATGGGGCCTATTATTTGTGTGTCCAGTGGATACAGGTTAGATGTTGTGAAAATTTTGTGTAAGATCCACTGCATAATAGAGGGATAGAACCCAGGATTTGGACGTTGGAAGTATGTAAAGTTTCACTTTCATTTTATGCCAGTGTTAGTTACATTAGTTATGCCCCCCCCCCGGGAAAAAACAAATAAATAACATAAAAAACATCCCTCCTCTGTTTTTTTGACAAATCGCACCCTGTGTATAACTAGATATTGTATTTAATTTTAGAGTATGAAAGTTTACTTGTTGTGACTACATTATATGTGAATGAAACGACAATGCACTGCAAATTAAAAACTTCCCACATACATTTAAAAATTAAAAATCAAATTCAGCCCATAATAGTCCAGCTAGATGTTCTACAAAAAATGTCATAATATGTACCCAATATCAACGTGATGAGAACGCAGGCAGAGAAGATCATTTAAATAAAGACCTTGGATATCTTTCAAGAAAGAATTTTCAATATTTTTATGGCACAGACTGAATTGCTTATGTAACACTGAATACTGAAAAATACCTCCAGGAGGATTCTTCCTTGATTATATGGCTTCTGGCATATATCCTAAGTTTGTAGGAATTGGGCCCTCTCAACAAGAAAAGTTGAACTTTTTCAATAAACAGATATATACTTTGGTGCCATATCAGTACAAGGAAAATCAGATAATAGAAAAAAACAAAAACATTTTGAAAGATAAGTGTACACCCACTGCAACCAACTATAACCATTAGATCTGAGACAAAAATGCACATTGGTTTAGTATCATTTCAGTTTATATGGTATTGGTTTGGGTGCAGTGCATTTGCTGGTAAGGGGACCACTGATGAGGTTTACAGGCATAAATATACCATTTTATACTGAAAAAGAGAAATTTCCAAGTGTGAAGTCAGCCTCCCTCCCCAAAAAAGCCTTTTCAACATTTACCTGTATACAAAAACCTATTGATATTGTCTTTCATTGTGTTTATCAGAGGGTGTCTTTATTGTTCAGACCAAAAATGTGCATTATTCTCTAGATCCATTCCTACTAGAGTGGATCTTTTTCTCTTCTCCACCTGACAGTGACCACGGGTTGTGTGACACAACTTGTAGTGAAACAAAATCCACACAACCATCATAAAACTGAGTTATTATTAGTGTCTCATACTAAAATACACCAGAATAACCAAATGGAATATAGGAATCACATAACACTTAGCCAAATTAATTATATTTTCGTATCCCCAATGCAATATTACTGTGCATGTACAGTGTGTATAAGACATGTTCAGACCCATGGATGTTTTCCATTTTATTGATCCCACACATGGACTCTTGCTTATACCTGATCCCTGTCCAAACTGACAGAGAACAACCAGTTTTTGCAAAGAAGAATGGAGTCACATAAAATTGCAGGGCCTGGATATGCAGCCTGATTGAGACTGAATGCAGTTACTGTGGCCATATCTGTGGCATATCTACTGAATGATGACTAATTTGTGGGATCATTTAATTTACATTATTATTTATTATTTGGCCCTTGATCCTCACAAGGACTAAGCGATTGGGATGGATGGATGGATGGATGGATGGATGGATGATATTACTATGTAGAAATTTGTTTTTAGTTTGTCATTTACTATTTCTTTAGTAATTTTTTTCTCCCAATTTCCCAATTATATTGACCATTTTTGCATTTTGAAAAACAATAAATGGCTAAAACATCCAACAGTGAATACATGTTATAGACAATGTATTTATACTCATTGGACTCATATTGTTTTGTACCATTCCAATACCCCATCAGCATCTCTGTATGCAGGGCTCACAAACAGCTTTTATGCACTTTATTTAATCCTTAGGGGTCCGCGGTCACAGCCCTGTGACTCAATCAAATGATATTTTCAACACGTTGTAGTGTCGGAAGTCGGTCATGTAGTCCACTGGAGACATTGCATTCGAAAGTGTGGCCTTGAAACACTCTCCCACGTTTTAATTGATGTCTATAGAGCAAATACAACCAGAAATATGACGGTTTGAAACCGGAGCAAACAAGCGATATAGCGTTATTATAGCGATGTAAAGTAATCGTTATATTTCTGACCATATCTTCATCATTTTTTGTCCTTTTTCAAAACAGAAAAAACTGGCTGAATCTGTGGATTCTTATCCACAGACTGCATTAGCATTACAGGTAAGGGTGAAGACGGCCCCCATATGAACTAAATGCAGAAATCAGGAGGACCAGGGGGTTAGAAAACTGGAGAAAACACCTATGTAAAGATATGCTTCTTTGTCAAATATTTGAATATAGTTTTAACTTATTACAATTTTAATTTTATATACCCAATATTTGGAACCAATATTCACTTTTAAAGTCTTTGAAAAGGTTCGTTAAGCATCTTTGTGTTATTTATGCATTAATTATATACGTTTTTCAAATTGGATTTTATATTTTGTTTGTTTGTTTTTTTCCTTTTGTGTTGGTATAGTAGGTTAAAGTGAAAAAATAATAGGCAGATGAGATAGATGAAGCTATGCTGAAATAAAAAAAAAAGATACCAAATATGGGTATAATAAACATTTCTATATATAGTATATAAAGGCAAAATCAAAAGTATTCAAAAACGGCCAAAATAGGCTCAGACCTCTAAGGGTTAATGACAATATGTTACCAGACATGTTGACAAAACCCTGTACTAGTTCCAGATCAAAAATATAAACAATGAATAACATGCAATTTATAACCCATGGGTGTATTTATAATGCAAATATCGCATCTATATAACTCAGCTGGATGTTTGTTTATATTTATTCAAATGTTATATCTCTTGTAAACGACCTTGTGCGTCCTACATGCAGTACTGTCACCACTCACCAGGGGGCAGCGCCTCACAGTTTTTTGCCTAAATAACATGACACCAAAGATCGAAGAGTAAAGCTGAGTAATTTGTTTCATAAATTGCTCAAAATGATGGAATGTAATTTTAGGTGCATACATCATTCAGTTCATGGTTTCTGCACCATTAGAGACAATGTCCGACGCCGCCTTCTCTGCTTTCTAGGAAAACTTTACTTTAAGCGTGACCTGCGAGACAAACAACAAATGGCAATTAACTAAAAAAAATACCTTTGTCTTATGGTGTTGTGCAGCCTATTTGTAGAGACTACTTACTCGTCTTGTCAGGGATGTAGAATATAATTTGCGAAGAGGGAGACCTTTAAAAAGGCTAATTGGTTATTGTGAATGTCAACGTTTCTCCACCACCAGGTTTGGTGTGCGGCCACGAACACTGGCTGCTGCTGAAAGGATGTCGTAATGAGAAATATTGGATGGAAGTATATTTGGAAAAGTCACTTTCAAGGAGCCCTGTACGGCCAAGTCTTCTGGTCCGGTGCCTACAGTTTTCTCTGAGCCATCATGCCACCCGGTGTGAGGTTAAATCTGAGCCCAACAAATCCCCATTATGCTACATATGTTTGGTTTGTTGTATCTGTGCTGCACTGTTCTGAACACTTCCCATTTTAAACTGTTATTTTGCTTGTGTGTAATTAACTATTCCAATAACCCAAACTGTGCAGCCCCTCTTTAGAAAATCCACAATCTGAATAGTCCATGTTTCCATTAAAACCTTCATTATGTCCTGCTTCTAGTGTTTTTCATCTGACAAGGTGTCTGCGCCTGATGAAGATCCATTAAAGATTGAACACTGCAGCAACAGATAATTAGTTATGAGACAGGGCACACATTGTATTGTTTTCCTAATATCTCCTGTTTAATCCACTCACTGTACTCCTTGTCTTTCTTAGACAGTGAAAGCAACTTGATTTTTCAGTCATTTAAAAAAAAGATATATTCATTCATTCATTTTCTGAACCTACTTTATCCTCACTAGGGTCATGGGGGTTGCTTGGAGCCTATCCCAGCTACTTATGGGTGAAGGCGGGGTACACCAGTTCACCAGTTCATCACAGGGCTGACATATAGAGACAAAAAATCACGCTCACATTCACACCTATGGGCAATTTAGATTTGATTTGATTTGATAGAAAATTTGCTTAGAGGTCTTATTTATGTCTTTGTGCATGAGAAATCAATATAAGTGAATCCCCAAAGGAACTTTGTGTTGGTAAACGCAAGTTATGCAAATTTACAGGATTTCAGTTCTGTTGCAACATGTTGATGGTCATATGAACTATGTTTTCAGGTTAAAAATGTCCAATTTCATCACAATTAATGCTATATTTTCATGTCACAAATGGCCAAGTTATATTTTAACTGAATTTACCTGAAAAACAAATATTCTATTCTTTTAGATTCCCCAGTTTTTCTTACTAGATTATATACTACATATCACATGTTTTATTTTTACAGGTTGCAATATGGAGTATGGTGTTGATCCATCCTGCTTATGTTACGCAAATACATACATTAAGAATGTCACATGTCACTTTATAAATCAACAGTTTTCTGATAAAAAAAGCATTTTTATAAAGAAATAAAATAAAATGGATAATAGTGTTAGGTATGATTATGACATCAATACATGTTTGGTTTCAAACCAATTGATGTAGTGCCTGCTGAGAAAAACAACTAAATGTTCATTGTAAATTTTGCTTCCCCACTCTGTATATATGGGATTTTTTCTAACAATAAATAAGTAAAAGTCACCATGGATTCCGATAAAATGACATCTATTCAACATACTATTGCAGTACTGTCAGTTTCAAGGAAAAAAAAGGTAAATTTTTCTACTTTTAAAAATCAGCCACAAAAGGGAATATGGTGCGGTCTAGCTGAGAACTGACTGACCCACACTTGGCATCTCTTTTAGTTGCCAAGGCCGAACAATTAATCAAAAAATATTATTGAAACTGCAATACGGCCAAGTGCAATATCCAAATGGCAGGAGCCGCAACTTTTTGATCAACGTAAAATGTGTCACGACGTACCATTATAGATGAAGCATTGTGGTCCCGCAGAGAAGACTTGGCCTTTAAATGATATCCACAGGGATTATGTTTGTTTGGTCCCCAGGAAAAGTCACATCATCATCATTTTTTTTCCTCAGTGTAAATGGAAAGCAAAAATAGGCATCTCTTGTGACTTGTGCTGCATTTAAGACTGTGATATGCGTGACAATACTGGTTTCAATTCAGCAAATTGTAAAGGGGTAAAGGGGCTGTATGTAGTATTTCTAGCTTTAAATTAAAAAAAGAACAAACATTGTTACTAATGTTTAGAATAAAGAGTTCTGATGTTGTGTCAGAGAGGCAGGGATCATCTAAAAGTATCATTAAAGTCCTGAAGTTCTGTCATAGATGACTGGAGAGACATGAACTGAATTCATTTACACCAACGGGCCGTTATGTGACACCTAGAGGGAGTAGTGAGTCACTCTGCTGGCCTACCATAGTCAGGAAGTGACCAGATGGGATGAGAACCACGAAGAAACAACTTTTAAACTCAAAGAAAAGAAGTGATAAAAGCAAAAGTTGTTGATTCCTCCACTGGACACAGCTCTAAATGAAAAGAATGGAGTTTGATGCTGAAATGTCAGGGTGAGTTTGATTCTGAGACTGAATGTACAAAGTTATTATGGGATGTTCTTATCTTTGCCAAGTTTCCGTTTGTTGATCCACGGTTCAGACTAAACTGTAACAGTTCTGACCTTGTTTAGACAATTCCAAACAGATCTTTAGTTCAACTACTGATAACACAAACCAGCAGAAAACAAAGGTGATTTATGGTTTTACTGTGGTTGTTTTCAGTCTAAAAACTGAGCTAAGCTAACAAAGCTATAATGTAAACTATCAGCTGATGCAGCACCTGAGGATTATAGCAGGGTTATTTTGACTGGCGGTCAAAATAAGCATCTATGACAGTATATTTCAACCTTGGGGTCGCCTGGAATTCAAATGGGGTCACCTGAAATTTGTAGTAATTGATGATAGATAGATAGATAGATAGATAGATAGATAGATAGATAGATAGATAGATAGATAGATAGATAGATAGATAGATAGATAGATAGATAGATAGATAGATAGATAGACAGACAGACAGACAGACAGACAGACAGACAGACAGACAGACAGATAGATAGATAGATAGATAGATAGATAGATAGATAGATAATAAAAACTTACTAATAAAAAATCTATGGTGAGTTGACAGAAACAATCCCAATCCATAACAGACATGACAAACTGTGAAGCTGAAACTGAAGCACTGTGGTACTGTTTATCTGTCAAATGTTCATTGTGGTCAGTTTCAGATGCTGCAGCTCTTTCATAATTTATAGTTTGAGTTCTTGTTTGTTCAGTATTAATTGTCAGCCTTGTAAATCCAAGCTGGACTGACTGTACATATCCTGACCAAGGGAAACAAAATTCTCATTTTGTGCAGTAATCTACACCTGGCTTTTCTGCCTCCGTCCATAATAATATACATTATATAGACTAAATGTCATCTAAAAGTATAGCAAATTATTACATGATCAAAAACACATTAATTTTAGCAAAAAATGTCTATTTTGAATGTCTGGGGTCGCCAGAAATTTGTGATCTTAAAATGGGGTCACGAGCCAAAAAAGGTTGGGAACTACTGATGTATGAGTTTTAGTTTGAAGAAGACAACTTGATACCATAATACAGATGTGTGGAAACAATGAATTTTATCCTTTATTCAGTGAGTGATACAGTCTGGAATTTCAGTTTCGAATATCAATACGACACAGAACCCCTTTAAAGGAAAACTGTCAGAGGAATGAACACATGGACAATTACATCAAATCTGACAGGAAAAAAAGAATAGTGACATCTGTGTTTGCATTTATTTAATGGTCGACACTGTTCTTTGCAGGAATTAATCCAACAGATTACAGGCTGCTCAATGACTGATCTATTGATCGAGCTGGAGATATGGTCAACAGATCATATAATGATCCCAATCTGTGTTAAGAGTTATTATTCCAGTAGTTTCCTCTACCAGGGCTTTGGCTGTATTTGTGATGCTTTTCGTTGTTTATATTAAAATAAAAAATGCATTTTGCATAGTTTTAAAGCGATGTCACTGTTTTGACAGAAATCTAAAACAAATATGCTCAGCTATGAAGTAAGCCTTAATTGCATTAATTATGTGGACTGTGGTGGACTAGTGTGTCCCTCTGGGGTTCTATGGTTTTTTTTAAACTCTAAAATTGTGTTTTGCATCATTAGACATACAGCAGTCATCACTGTCAGAGGTATTATGTCGTCAGCCACAGCAAAATAACACATCCCACAAACCCTACAAGCTAAAATGGAGAAAAACTAAACACTTTAGGGCAGACACATGATCAAGAATCACTTTAACCCTATAATGCCAAACGTATCATGTTTGATACATGAATTTTGAAGCCCTCTACATGATCAGTGTGATATTTTTTTTCAAAGTCAGAAATGTCCATTTCTTCTAAACTGCCCCTCTTCAGATTCACTTATTTTATTGCATTTCTCTGTTGAATTTATTTAGTTCTACCCCATAAATGTCATTGTCTGTACTGTATCCAGTGGTCCAATATATCATTAAGGAATATGACATACTTTTTTCATGAAATATATAAATAATATTTAGCTTTTATTCTTATAGACCCTATCGGAAGAGAAATTCAGGTTCTCAGGAAATTTGCCTCTTATCAGTTAATCGTTCATTGATCGATAAGGTCAGCCAAGTAATGATTAATGGATTAATCGATAATTTCCATCCCTAGACCTGATGTATCAAATATGATACAAAATTGAAATTCATACATGGAAATTGATATTTGAATTTTTTATTTTTTGGTTATACAGAAGGACCAATAACGGCTGTGATGTCAAAGAACTGGAATTTTCTGTCAGTGATTTAATGGTTCAGGCTTTACTTGTTGCAGGAGCTGCAAAAACTGAAAATCTGAAAATACAGCCTTTCCTTCAGTAGATCTAAAGTCCCAGTCCAAATCCAAAGAATAAATGCAAATGTAGATGAACTGACAACATTTAACGTTGTATGTAGTGACATGCAGTAGATCAGTGGAGTCACATCTGACAAAAATTGATCATTTATCTGATCAATTACAGCTGTCAATCAACCTCCCTGCTTGTTCATGATTGGATAAAAGTAAATCATCTACAACCTCAAAACACAAGAAAAGAGCAGATGCACAAGATTCATGTTCTCTCAGACCACATGACTTACAATGTAATAATAAATACATTATATAAATAAATAAAATACATTTCTGCCCGGAAACTGACGCTTGCCACAAAGAATTTATAGTGCAAAGTACAGTTAATGCACTGGTACTCAAGCCATTTTATATAATTGTTAACTGAGTAAGAAAATTCTACACAATCCTCTGAAAAGTGGAAAACACTGTGATTATATTTCATCACCCTGCTTAAAATTAGCCTGTTATGTCCATTATTTTCCCTATTTGCCTACTTATTGTATGGGTGCTAAAATGTCAGAGTATTCAGAAAAATGTTGATCGGTGATAATTTCCGCAAATGTCCCAAAGACACACAATTTACTGTTCTCAAGGAGCAAATAAGACAGAATATATTTGGTTTTGCGAAACTGAAAGACAAGTCAAACTGGTAATTCAAACAGGTAAGTATTCGATTAATGAAATACTTGGTGAAAATTGAAGTTGAAGAATAGTTTATTTGTAAAGATTGAATTATTGGCCAATATCAGCCCTAAAAACTGGATAACTGCAGAACTAAACTATGTAGTATTTATTCAATATTTATTCAAATCTAAATGCACTGTTTTTATAGAGTTCTATACACATACATACTGTTAATATTGTTAATATTGTGTCTATGCATATTTTATATCTATTTCTACTTTTAGTGCAATTCTCATTTTAATTTTTGTACTTTTTTGATGTTTGCTCTATTCTTATTTTCTGACATTGTTTTTTTTATTCATATTTTATGCACTGACTGGAATACCACTCCTAATTTCATTTAACAAATAATGAGAATAACAGCTATTCTGATTCTAATTTAATTTAAGATGAAGCATCAAATGCAAGAAATAAAATCTGAAAAAAGAATATCAAACTGGAAGAAATAGGTTAAATACTGGAACTCTTATTTTCCCTTAAAACCAGTATTTCCTGTTGCTAACACATGCACCTTGTTTGCCTAATCTTACCTGTATATATCTTTATTTGTTGTCAGTAGCGGCTGGTGAAATTATTTTCCAGTGGGGTGGTATTTTATTCTGAAATATTGAATATAATTTCATTTGTCTTGTGTTTTCATTGTAAACATTCCTTAAGGTGGCGTTATATCCCCATGCTTTGACAGTGAGATCCTTACATTGAATTTTCCCCCACCAAAAAAAAAAAATTTGCAGTCTACAGATAACTTCCAGTTGTGAATCGGTTCTTATCGTTCACTTAAAAGAGCCGTTCAAAAGACTCGATCACAAACACCTCATCTCTAGTAGATGCTCATCTGTCTCTACTTCATAACTAATCAATTACCCAATTATAATGAATACAGTATCAATAAACATATCATGACCCATTCCGTTTCCTTAAAACTCTTAAAGTAAAATATCTGACAAAATAAATGTCAAACTCCTTTAGTTTTTGGACACATTTCAGCCCCAGTAGCTGCACCCAGTGAACTAACATCTACTCCCACAGTGTTAAAAATCTCGACTCTATTTATCAAACGACTGGCAGCTGGAACTCCTCACCGGCCTATAACATCACACAAATCAAACCAGTGTCTTTACTGACAGAGGCCTTCCTCACAGACCCACAAAAACACACACAGTGACACACAGTCGCACACAAAAGAAGCTACTGGCTGGGAAGTTGACTGCAAAGAGGCAGAGCTCTGATCGATACAAGCGCTTGTGTCAAAAGATCAGCACAATCCGAGATGTTTTAGCAGCAGCAGGCGAGGAGTCGATGTCACGGATTGGCGAGTGTGGGTCTGTGTTTGTGTTTGTGTGTTCAATGCTCATCAAGAAAGGTCACGAGTGTCGCAAATTCTTCCCACCCGTTCTGGAGAGCAGAAAGGGGTATTTATATTTAATCAGCATTTAGCGGTGATTAGCCGTGGGTCACAGTCGATTTAACTCTTTCTGCAGAACAACTGGAGCATTTTACCTTGAGAAATGAAGTAGTATATCTTTAATAATCTTTACTCCTTTGTACAAAGATGCAAATATGGACAAATATCTGTGCAACAAAATAATCAATAAGCAACTGATAATGGTCACTTAGTGATCATTTCTCCGTATAGATTTTACAGCCAGAATCAGCGATAAAACCTACAAAACAAAGATACAATAGTTTTATCCATACTACAGTGACATTTGTGGCTTCATCTTTTACTGAACAGTACGCTCAAATACTACTTGTGACCTGTACATAGCAGCATACTGTGATTACATGTGGGCGCAGAGCATCTTATTTTATATATACTGCCCACTCTATGGCTGTTGCCACGCTTTAAAGAGATCTATTTTCACCAGACCTCTGCTGGAGCTCCTTCCTTCCTTCCTTGAAACAAAGAAATGCGGGGGGGTGTGGGGGGGACTGCGTTGGTTGTTGCTTTGTGCACAGTTTCTGTCATTATTTAGGATTAAAACCCAGAGTGGAGCTGTATCTTTATATCCCCACAAAGAAGGTGAAGATGTACTAAGGACTAGATTTTTGTAACTACATTAATTGTGTGATTTTAGACGCTTAAAGTGCTTTTATTTAGTATTGATATCCCAACCTCTCACCAGCAGGGGGCTGTCTGGCACCAGAAGAAGAACCCAAAACCACCAATGAATCAACACCATGTATCCACAGTCACTGAATAAAGTATAAAGCTTCCACACATCTGTATTATGGTATCATCAAGTTTTCTAAGTCAAACTAACACTCATGGCTGCTTATTATTCAAAATAACACTGTCTTATAATCTTCATTAGCTGATAGTTTACATTATAGCTCTGTTAGCTTAGCTCTCTTTTTAGACTGAAAACAGCCACAGTAACACCACTAATCCCCTCAGTTTTCTGTACAGCTTGTGCTGTCAGTAGCTGAACTAAAGATCTGTTTGAAATTGAGCAAACAAGGTCAGAACTGTCACAGTTTAGTCTGAATCAACAAACAGCAACTTAGCAAAGATAATCACATCCCATAATACCATTATACCTTCATACGCCTCATGATCAAACTCATCCACATAGAAGAAACGCTGCCATTTCATCATCAAACTTCATTCTTTTCATTTAGAGCTGTGTCCAGTGGAATAAACAACAACAGTGCTTCTAGCGTCTTTTTCCCAGTCTCTTTCTTTGACTCTAATGCCTCGTTTCTACTACGCAGAACTGGCTTGACTCGACTCGAATAAGGTACCAGGTGCTATTCCTGGAGACCGTTTCCATTACAGGATACTACCAACTTTAGAGTACCTGGGCGTCATAACAACACGGCACAAAACTTCTGTGATATCTGCTCAGAGAACTGCTGATAAACTCGCTCGTTGCGTGTTGCTACGTCAAGCTCACGCTGAATTTTTTCGTTGGCCACCAAGGACAGAAATGTCTGAACCTTCTCAACCGATCAAGGTGTAGTTTTGCGAGCTGTCATCATGTGGAGTAACCTACCGCTAAATTTACGAGGGGCGATTGAAAAGTTTTGAGCCTAACATGGAAAGGACTAAGATATGAAGACCAAATTTGGTCCATGAAATCTTTCACATATCTTAATCCTATCCACTAAATTTCTTGGTCATAGCAATCTTTTTTACAGGTGTTTTACAGGTCCCTGAACTTTCTGTATCAGGTGTATCCTGAAAAATGGACAAACTTGAGTATCAGGCTGTCATCAAGTACGTGTACGACCTTTGCCTTCTTTGGGGTTGGTGACATGGGATGTTTCCATTGTTTTGACTGCTCCTTGGTCTCAGGATGATAGTGATTGGACCCAAGTCTCATCCATAGTCACAAATCAGCCTGATACTCAAGTTTGTCCATTTTTCAGGAAACACTTGATACAGAAAGTTCAGGGACCTGAAAAACAGGGAAAAAGATTGTTATGACCAAGAAATTTAGTGGATAGGATTAAGATATGTGAAAGATTTCATGGACCAGATTTGGTCTTCATATCTTAATCCTTTCCATGTTAGGCTCAAAACTTTTCAGTCGCTCCTCGTACTGTAAACTTCCACATCTGTTTTTTTTTTTTTTTTTTTAAGTGGTGGGTCACACATTGATGATGCAATGTTGCAGAGACAACTCTCTAACCAATCAGTGTTCTGTAGTGTTTACACGTCACCTTTTAGTATTTCTTCCCCCCTTTTGGAACCTTGGCAGAGTAGATACCAAAACACTAGTACCGGGTACAAGAATCCAGGTTCTTTTACGTAATGGAAACGCAAAAAAGGCTGAGTCAAGTCGTGTCGAGCCGGTACCATATAGTGGAAACGTGGCATAAAAGTTGTTTCTTAGTGGTTCTCATCCCATCTGGTCACTTTCTGATGCTTTGGTCAAAGGCCTTGTGGTGTTTTCCTCTCCATGGGAATTCAGCAGAGTGACTCACTACTCCCTCTAGTGGTCACATAAATCCCCCCCTGCCCGTCTTTGGAAATAAATTCAGTTCCTATCTCTATAATCCAATACACTGGTATTTCTGACAGAACTTCAGGACTCTAATTATACTTTTAGGTGATATTTCAGTATTTTAAATTAGAAAAACATAACCATTTAACCTTCAACAACTAACAACACTGACACATTTCACTCTGATTAATTGAATCTGTTTTTTGTTATAAGTTAAAGAAGGCTCCACTATAAAAGGGGATTAGTCCTTCCTCTAGAGCTTTGCTGCACAACAGATAGTAACAAGTGGTCCCAGGCACAACAAAGCCCGCCCCTCACAAGTATTGTAGCTTATTTTGGCATCGATCCAGCTGCCTCTAAATATGTGAGAAGTTTGAAGTAAACTGAAACAAAATTGATGTTTTTATAGACATTTGAAATGTCATCAATTATAAGTAACAGGGAGACTAAAAAAGATTTTAAAAATTCATTAAAAATTTGAACTTTGACCTACTTTTCCCAAAATGTAATCACATCTATTCTGGGTTACTGGCAATCTATAAACCCAATTTGGTAAGAATTCAACCAATAGTTTGCTGCTAGAGACATTTGAAATTGTGCCCATTATAAGTAAATGGGAAAAAAAATAAAAAATAAAAATTCATGAAAAATGTGAACTTTCACCTTCTGTTCCCAAAATGTAATGAGATCCATTCTGGGTCACTGGCAATCTATAAACCCAATTTGGTATGAATCCAACCAACAATTTTGCTGCTAGAGTGTTAACAAACAAATAAATAAACAAACCAAACCAAAAACAATACCCCTTGCCTCCTCTTCGGGGGGGGGGGGGGGGGGGGGGGTAAACATATGTCTGATTAGTGTTTTATGGGTATTAGGATGCCCATGAGGTACAACTTCTTAACAACTCTTCTTCTGGAGATAAAACTCAGCGACAATGAAACTTAACACAAAACCTATGAAATACACAAGATAATGACATTACAGCCTCAACTATCCAGCGACTAAACATGCAAACAAAACAAACTGTCAAAACTATAATAGTTTACATATAACCCAGAGTAAGTTGATTAATCACTAGACATTTACTTTAATGACTTAGACTTCCATGCAATTGTATCTCTCTCTAAATATTAAATTAACTCATCATCACATGTAAATTACCACTAATTTTCCTTCTGTCTTCCCTTCAGTGCAGAAAGGATTGAAACTTGTGTTGTAATATATTTATTATAAACACATTTCACCATTGATTTCCAACCAGTGATGCTTAATGTAAGAAATAACACTCTTCATACCACCCCCCCATCTGTAAAATAAATAAATTACAAGCAAATGCTGTAGCGTTTGCATCTCTAATTGCTTGTAGACTTATCCTCTTCAACTGGAAATCAGATAAAGCCTCATCTTTCCCACAATGGGTGAAGGAGGTACTTTCCCTGCTACCGCTGGAAAAGCTTAGATACAGAATAGATTAAAAGCTTAGGGATTTCACTTTAACTTGAAACCCTTTTGTAAACTTTATTCAAGGCATCCCCTTTCCAGTAGACTTCTTCATTCTTTCTCTTTTTTCCTTTTTGTCCTCATCTTTGCAGTGACACTTGCTATCATATAACTGTTTACAAATAACAAACTATTAACACAACTGTTATGCATCAGACTGTAATCTGTATTTAAATTTCTTTCTTTTTACTTAATAAAAGTCAGTCGAGCTGTGTGCCCCCTTTTCTTTTCTTTTTGTTTTATTTTGTTCATGTATTTTTCCTTCTCTCTGAGCTTTTGGCTGGGTGGGGTTTGATGTTTGTGTGTGTTGTTCTGCCTTGGACTAGTCCATTTGTCCTATGTTGATGTAGATGTCTATTTAAAAACTGAAAAATAAAGTCTTTAAAAAAAAAAAAGAAAGAAAGAAAGAAAAAGAAATAACGCCCTTGCAAGTACTTTTATTGTGAATATTCCACATATTCGTAATCATTTTTATTAATAAAACCATTGTAATCATGTTTTGTCTGGAGTCTGGGGCGCCGATTAGGGAGGGTAAACATGACAGATTTATGGGGCCCAACATTTGTGTGTGTGTGTGGGGGGGGGGGGGGGGGGCATAGAGCAGTGGAGGGGGTCCAGTGGAGAAAGGTTAGATGGTGTGAAAATTTTGTGGAAGATCCGCTGTATAACAGAGGCATAAAAGTTGGGAGTCGGACGTTGAAAGCATGTTAAGTTTCGTTTTTGTTTTCACGCTAGCGTAAGTGACGTTATGTACGGACCCCCACCCCCCCTGCTCCAACAGCTCGAGAACATCCTGAATTTATGAAGGATCTACAACGTTTATGCTTTCATGGGGCCCACAGTTGGTAGCGGCGCCTAGGGATGGGAATCAAGAACCAGTTCTTTTTGAGAACCGGATCCCAGTAGCTCGATACCTTGGAATCGTTTGCCTGCCTGCTTAACGATTCTGCTTATCGATTCCGCCTTCATTGCGCATGCGTGATGACGTCACACGTACGCTGCATTGTTTTGATCAGAACGTAGCCAACATAGCATTGAGGCAGAAACGGTATAAAAAGACGACACCAGGTCCACTTGGAACACTTGCAAAGCTTCCATTTCTTCAAAAGGGTGGAATCCCTCCAATATGCTCAAACATTTAATAATAATAATAATAATAATAACAATAATAATAATTAACAATACATTGATTTTATATAGCGCTTTTCTAAGTACTCAAAGACGCTTTACAATAAACAGCCAAGGGACAAACATACATCAAACAGGTAAACAGATACGAAGTTAATACTAAATGGTAATCAAAGAACAAATACAGAGACAAATACAGACAAAAAAAAAAATTGTCCACTGCATGTGATTAATTTACAGGAATATCACATATTTGATTCGCTACTTAGCGGCGCTTGTGAATCTAACAGCAAAGTGAACACCAGGCCGTCATCTGGGCCCAGTTCCGGTTTTGGTGTGGGCAAAGACCGTCGTACCCCCTCAAATACAAGTTTCCAAAGGTAGGGGAAAGGAAATGAGGCGCACGACAACGGGAGACAGGCAGAGTCGAACCAGTTCCACGTCGTGGAAATGCAGTAATAAAGGAATTAGTAAAGCGTCTTTAGTTTCACTTTCACTGTACACGCAACCCCCCCCCCCAAACCAGGCCCGGCATCATCTGTTCTTATTATTTGTCCATACTGTATATGTTATATTTTCTGTGCAGATGGAAATATAAAAGACAGTTAATGCAAACATAACTGTTTGTACTCTTTCATCCCCTCATCCAATGACAATCGATAAGAGAATCAATAAGGAATCTGATCGATAAGCAAAATCGATTATGGAATCGGAATCGTTAAATTCTTATTGATTCCCATCCGTAACGGCGCCCCTGTCTGGAGTTCACATAGACGTAAATAAATCAGTTAAAATGGTGAATCATCCATAACGCTGCACAAATCTAGATTCTATTGTTTTTTTGGCCGTATCTCACTGTATATTGTCTTTGTAACGGTAATATTAATCATTGGGAAGTTGCTGACAAATACAGTATTATGTCTTTTAGGTTGGAGGACAAAACAAAAAGGATTTTTCAGGTACATCCAGCCACACATATTTGTAGGCTTTAGTGACACACACAAAAAAATACACAATCCATTATCATGTGGCATGTGCTTGTTGCTGCAGTCAGCTCCCAAGCGCTCGCTGCCAGACTTTGTTCTCACTTTTGTGTGTCTGCCCATATTTCACTGCATGAGTTCACCGTGCAGCTCGCATTGTTTGGGAAAGTCTTTCACAGTTATTTTCAAATTCTGAGAAAAATACAGAGCGGCGAAGAAAAGACCCGGTTGAAAAGAGCCCCGCCGTTGAAGATGGCCGAGTGCTCTCCACAACGACAGGGACACAAACACAGAATCCATAATGTCCAGGTGTGTGGGAAAGCAACGAGATGTGCTGTGTTTTCATGGTCTGATTTCATGTGTGGAATGTGAATATTACTAAACTGCTGCAAAACTAAAAAAAAAAAAAAAAATAGGAGAAATGGCCCTGTAGCTCACTGGCATGTTCTATTAAGAAATAATAAGAACTTTAGTGTGCAAGGTTGTCAGGTTTTGTCTCTATGTTCGAGTCCTGTGGTGTGGATGCAGAAGTGGGCGGTACTTTCACTGGAGGAGAACTCAGCTAATTACATGAAAGCCCATATTTGATTTCCTATCAGTGCTCAATAGGAACTATATTGATATCTGTGACCATTTCCATGTTACAATGCAGGGGTGTCAAACTCATTTTAGTTCAGGGGCCACATACAGCCTAATATGATATAAAGTGGGCCGGACCAGCAAAATAATTTAAATAATAGGATAAGAACTTTTGAGTGAAATTCTGTAATGAAAATGTTTATATCTACGAACTGTACTTGAACATAACATGAACAAATATGAACAACTTGAAAATTCTTAAGTAAAATAAGTACAATGTTAACAATATACATGTGCATCACAACGTATAGATCACAGTTTATCTACAAATGCACAAAACATTTAATAACAGGGATAATATTTTTAAAATTCCACATATGTCTATTAAGACATTTCGGGTTATTCGCAGTTTTTGTGAAAGGCAAGTCTGTAAATGTAAACATTTTTGTGAAATGTAACTTTTTTTTTACACTAAAACAAAAAGGAAAATTATCAGTTTTTATTATTTATAGGTCAATATGATAGTATTTAACTGATCTGATCCACTTTAGGTTGAATTGACCTAAAATGATTTTAACAGTTTGATCGTTAATATCTTAAGTGTAATTTTTGAGTTTCACAAATTCAACCCACAGGCGAGATTGAAGCCTTTGGTTGGTCGGTTTTGGCCCCCAGGCTGCATGTTTGACACCTGTGTTATAATTCATCAAAATATGGACCATTACGAATAAAGGCACATTTTTAATAGTTAACCCATAAAGACCCAGTGTTAAATTTCTGGAAGTTCCCAAATAGAATAGAATAGAATAGAATAGAATAGAATAGAATAGAATAGAATAGCCTTTATTGTCATTAGACAGCACAGTACAATGTACAGTACATCAAACAAAATTAAGATCAATGTAGGGCATCGAGCCGCTGCAACCTAGTGCTCAGCCACAGAGCCCCTTCTTCAAAGATTACAGTGAAAGAACAGAGAGGATAATGCAAGCACATAAATAAGACATCATACATTATAAACACAGTACATGTGGTCACATGGTGGCACTTTTTCAGTGGATGTGGTGGGAGGGGGGGGGCAGGAGGAAAGAAAGAGGATGAGGGCAGATGGGATGGGAGGGGGGAACATGCATGTGAGTTCATGATTGGATGATTTGAATTATTTTCTCTTACGATTGAACCTTTCTTAAGTGATTTATCACCATTCATTCTAACATTATCCTCTGTATTTTTCATTTTTCACTGCAAATCATGTATTTACCTGTACTTAACTTCCTATATTTAATTTAGATGTTTGTGAAAACTCACAGTAAATTCAATGGTTATATCAAAACAGAGAAAACTGAAGAAAAAGTGACATTTTCAGCAAAGATATCATTAACTGAACATAAACATTAAGTGTCTCCTCCTATTGTCATTGATCCAACTCCATGGGTTTTACTGGTGAATCAATGTTGTAGAAGATGACAGTGTTTCCACAGTAACTACAGAGCCTCTGAACGTCCAAATGGCTCATATCTGATGACCATGAAAAGATGACAAACTGTATTTTACAACAGTTAGTTACATGTGTTGATAGGATTAGTGGATCAACAGGTATTAAATATTTTAGATCAGTAGATGCTATTGGTTTCCAGTGGATGATTGGGTCTCTATGGGGTAAAAAAATTCATCAAAAATTCAAAAATCTAAATTTCTCAAAACTGTGAACAAGCTTTGTAAACATTGTCCCAATGAAGCTACATAAAAAAATTTGAAATTTTCATACCAGTAGTTTAATCAGCGAAGATATCTGAAAAAAATTGCTAATGAAGATGATGCAGACGATGACGGACATAGTGCCTTTACAACAGCTGGTGACCTAAAAAGTGTCTGATGGTGGACTTTCACTCAGGATCACACTGACACTTTAATCCTTATTGACGGTTTTAACAGTTTTAGATGCTACACTGCAAAAATCTAAATCTTACCAAGTGTATTTTTCTCATTTCTAGTCAAAATATCTCATCACACTTAAAATAAGATATAATCATCTAAAGGGTAACTTTTCAGTCAGATATAAGAACTTAGTTTTAGACAATATATCTTGAAAATCTTATTTCAAGAAATCTTACCAAGATAATTTTTACTTGTTCCACTGGCAGATTTTTTTGCTTAATTCAAGATTTTTTTTGTGCTTAATTCAAGCTTTTTTTTCTTAATTCAAGATCTTTTTTGTCTTAATTCAAGATTTTTTTTTGCTTAATTCAAGATTTTTTTTATTGCTTACTTCAAGAGTCTTTGCTTAATTCAAGATTTTTTATTTTTTTTTTTGCTTAATTCAAGTTTTTTTTCTTAATCCAAGATCTTTTTTGTCTTAATTCAAGATTTTTTTTGCTTAACTCAAGATTTTTTTTCTTAATTCAAGATTTTTTTATTGCTTAATTCAAGATTTTTTTTTTTTTTTTGCTTAATTCAATTTTTTTTTCTTAATTCAAGATCTTTTTTGGCTTAATTCAAGATTTTTTTTTGCTTAACTCAAGATTTTTTTTCTTAATTCAAGATTTCCTTGGCTTCATTTGAGTTTTTTGGGTTTTTTTTGCTTAATTCAAGATTTTTTTTATTTATTTATTTATTTATTTTGGTTTAATTCAATTTTTTTTTTTTTTTTTTTTTTTTTTTTTACTTAATTCAAGATTTTCTTTTCTTTTTTTTTTTTTTTTTTTTTTTTTTTGCTTAACTCACCATTTTTTTTTGCTTAATTCAAGCAAAACATCTGCCAAGCAAACATATGAAATTATCTTGGGTAAGATTTTTTGAAATAATATTTTCAAGATCTTTTGTCTAAAAATAAGTTCTTATATCTCACTGAAAAGTTACTCTTTAGATGATTATATCTTATTTTAAGTGTGATGAGATATTTTGACTAGAAATGAGAAAAATACACTTGGTAAGATTTAGATTTTTGCATTTGTACTACAGCTGCAGACTTAAACCCCTGAAGGTTACTCACTTTTTCTTCACCTACTCCACAGTTTTGCGTTGACACTTCGCATGGCTCTGCTTTTTTGGGTGGGGGGTGGCACAGAAACATTGTTTTGCAATTAAAAGCATTTATTTAATCCAATTAACACTTGGCATCTTGACTAATGATACATTTATAGAGCCGAGGTCCAAAGATGCATAATGGCCTTGAAGCTGCTTTAAACAGTCGACATTTTGTGCCAGTAGAAAACCTGTGAATAACAATGCATTCTCCTAATTACCTACAATGTTATAGGCTCAAAAAAAAAAAAAAAAAAAAAAAAACTATACTCTTACTTAACTTTTCTTCAGAGAAAATGTTTTCCGAAATGTACTCTGCTGACCAATTACTGTCTGTGTCTGCTCTGGGAAACTGATGGATTATTGAATAAATTGAAGGTTATTTGAGCGTAATTGCCCCGTTGCTCTTGCTTAAGCATTTCCACCACAGGAGATAAGTGTGTTCACCCAGACAGCAGACCACAGTACAGTCCTGTGTTGTTCATTATGACTCCTGTGTGGCTTTTCCTTTCCTTTCCCTTCCCTTTTTCTTTTCTTTTTTTTTTCACTTCCAGCCGATTATGCCGCTGCTTTGTTCATGCTTTAGTTGTTTGAGAAAGCTAAGGTTCCACTGCTTTTATCCACCAGAACCTATTTGAGATAACTATGGAGTGGTGCTGGAAAGATGAGAAGATGATTCATAGAAGAAGAAATGATTGAATAGTTATTAATTAATTCAGCTGATATCATATATCACCAATTATTTTTGATAGACGAGTTATTTTTCCAGTGTAGTATTTTATCATTTCTGTATTCTACAACCGCAACCTCAATAATAATTATGTGTTGAGGACATAATTTGGTGCTTTGCAAAAAAACTGATCAATATTTCTTCACCATTTTGTGAAGTTTTAAGTACCAGCAACTAATTGATTAACCAAGAAAATAAGATACAGATTAATCAGCAGGAGTTGCAACTAGAGCAATTAATTCATCTGCAATTGCAACGTCAGCCTGTGCTAATATATAATTTCAAGAGGCTACAATTTATACGTCCAGTGTCTGTTCTGTGTGAAACGTGCAAAATAGAAAACAGTCCTTAGTTAAAATGTTTTTTGCTTGTCTTTATGTTTGTATTGTTGAGTTTTGGGGGAGGGGTTAAGTAATCCAACATGATCAGTAATCAGATTACATCCCTGGATGACCAAGGATGTAGTTTCAGACCGCAACACTGTCCATAATAATCAAAAAATGGACTTATTTATGCACTTTGTGACCTTTGCACTTCTTTGTATTTGTCCATAGCACTTACATCATCATGTATTCTACCCTTTATACCACAGGTGTCAAATATGTGAATATGTATGTATGTATGCATATGAATTTACAAAGTGCAAAATGCAAAAATTACCCTGAAGATATTAACAGTCAAGGGCATCAAACTCGAAAATAACAGCATAATAACCTAGAAATAATTCCTCCAATTTTTCTTCTTGGTTTAATGTGAAAAAAAATAATATGGCATCATGCCTGTACATAATGGCAACACTATTTTTTTCTCTTTGATTTATTGAAAAGAACATTAAATTCTGATATCCTTTAAAAAGAAAATGTCAGTAACCTGAACAAATATGAACAACCTGGAATGTCTAAAGAAAAATAAGTGTAATTTTAACATTATTCTGCCTGTTTTGTGCCTTAGTAGATCTGATCTGTAATGCATATGTAGAAATCATAAATTGAGGCAGAATATTAATAAAATTGTACTTATTTTTCTTCCGAAATTTCAGTTTTTTCAGGGTTTTCACATCTTTTTTGTTTTGGATTGAAATAGTTTCATCATTTAATGTTATTTTTTGCACTAAAAAATTTGGAGTTCTCATTATTTATAGGTTATTATGCTATTATTTTATTGGTCCGGCCCACTTCAGATCAAATTGGGCTGAATATGGCCCCTGAAAGAAAATGAGTTTGACACCCCTGCATTATACTCTTTATGACCAATATTGCTGCTATTGTACTTCATCTGAATCTGAAAATTACTTTTTCACCAAATTATGCAGCTGTAATGTTCATATATTTAATGATAACTTTAAAAATGTCTTCTTAGAGATAAATGTGGATATTATTGTTGGAGAACTTATCACTGGTAGATTTCTATAAGTCTTTAAAGTCATCTATCTTCTGAAAATGTCAAAAATTACTGGTTTGATGTTTTTATTGAGAATCTGCCAGAAAACTACTTTGTAGCTACCTTCAAATCAGATGTTCTGACACTATCCTCTGTATTTCGCCTGTTTTTGTTTTGTTTTTTTTTCTTCAGTATTTTCCTCCATTTAGTGTATTGATAATGTAGATATTCACAAAGCCTCAGAGTAAACACAATAGCTGTTGCATTGAAATGAGGAAAACTGTAGAAAAGGGGATTTCTTTTTTTGAAATATACATCAATAACTGGACATAAAAATAAGTGTCTTCGACCACTGTCTTTTGTCAAACTAAAGGGTTTTATTGATTATTCCATGTTGCAGATGATGTTCACCATTGAGCCTCTGAATTTCCAAATGGGTCATATTTGATGATGAAAAAAAAAAAAGTTGAGAAACTGTATTTTGCCTGAAGTGTTTACATGTATTGATGGGATTAATGGATCAAAAGTTATTAAACCTTTTAGATCAGTAGATGCTTTTGGCCGTCTGTCATGGCTCATTAAGGGTTAATGATCTAACGATACTGGTGTCACATCCTGTATATTAACCCTTAAAACCTAAACAGCCGCTAGTCTCAAACAAATGACATTTGTCGTAGATGCTTGTTTTTATGTTTAGTTAGTGATGAAAAAATCCGGTTTGCTTCAATTTTTACTGTTTTTAATGTAATAACCTTCAACTTCGTTATTAGCTTTTATGAACATCTGCATGATCAGGGAATTAAATATAATAAAATACCTGATTTTTACAGCAGAATGCAGAGGATAATTTTCCAACAAATTGTGGTAAATCACTTGATACTGTGTATTCTTTAGTAACTTTTGATCCATTAATCCTATCAACCCATGTAACTAATTGGTGTAAAATACAGTTTGTCATCTGTTCATGGTCATCAGACATGACCCATTTGGACATTCAGAGGCTCCGTAGTGAACATGGAAACACCGTCATCTTCTACAACATTGATTCACCAGTAAAACTCATGGAGTTGGATCAGTGGCAGTGGATGGAGACACTTGGGTTAGGTTGAGTTAATGATATCTTTGCTGAAAATGTCACTTTTTCTTCAGTTTTCTCTGTTTTGATATAGCCATTGAATTTACTGTGAGTTTTCATGAACTTCTAAATTAACAAGAAAAGCACTCGGAGAGCGCAGACCTCCGCCAAGACAGATGTCCCCCACCCCCACCTGATCACCACCAAAATGTAATCATTTCTTCCTTGTGCCAGTATCAACATTTCCTGAAAATTTCGTAAAAATCCGTCCATAAATTTTTGAGTTATCCTGCTAACAAACAAACATGCAAACACACAAAGCACAGTGATCACAATACCTCCTGGCGGAAGTAAATATAGGAACTGATTCACCAGTAAAACCCATAAAGTTTGACAAATGAAATTTGTTGTAGATGCTTGTTTTTATGTTTAGTTACTGCTGAAAAAATCATGTTTGCTTCAATTTTTACTGTTTTTATATTATAACCTTCAACTTCATTATTAGCTTTTATGGATATCTAGATCATCAGGGAATGAAATATAGGAAAATAACTGATTTTTACTGCAAAATGCCCCATTTGAATGTTAAGAGGCTCTGTAGTTACCATGGAAACACCGTCACCTTCTACAACATTGATTCACCAGTAAAACTCATGGAGTTGGATCAATGACAGTGGATGGAGACACTTGGGTTATGTTGAGTTAATGATATATTTGCTGAAAATGTCACTTTTTCTTCAGTTTTCTCTAACTTTTGATCCATTCATCCTATCAATACATGAAAATAATTGGTGTAAAATGCAGTTTGTCTTCTTTTCATGGTCATCAGATGTGCTCATTTGGATGTTCAGAGGCTCCGTAGTGAATGTGGAAATACTGTCATCTTCTACAACATTGATTCACCAGTAAAACCCATGGAGTTTGACAAATGACTGTTGTAGATGCTTGTTTTTATGTTTAGTTACTGCTAAAAAAAAAAAAAAAAAACAAAACAAAACATTTTTGCTCCAATTTTCACAGTTTTTATATTATAACCTTCAACTTCATTATTAGCTTTTATGAATATCTACATGATCAGGGAATGAAATATAGGAAAACACCTGCAAAATGCTGAGGATAATGTTCCAACAAATGGTGATAAATCATTTAGGAAAGGTTAGAGGTAGAAAAGTATTCACTTGGAAGTCAGTATAAAATAGTTCTTGATTTTTATGGGTTAATGACAAGATTGAAAACTTCTTTGGTGCCTTTTGGGAATACCATGAGGTAAACACCATCCAGATATGGTGCTACTGTAAAAGAAACCGTTCCCCTAATTACTGTGTTGACAGTTGAACAGAAATAGTCGGTGCTAATGTGCAGCACTAAACTGACTTGGGAAAATGCCACATTGCACAGATGTGTAGGCAGCGTACATTCCTCCAGCCTCTTAAAGACTCACAGTTCATTTAGGAATATAAATAAATAAATAAATAAATAAATAAAGGCAGCAGAAACTCAACCACCAAGAAGCCAAGACGATGCAAAATGACTCTCTGGAGAGCACTTAGAGAACAATTGAAGCAGCTCTCTGTGCTCCTAACCTTCTGTCAAACATGCCCCTGTTGGTTTCCAGGTGCGTGCGCACGGAGCGTGTGCGCGCCTCCGTATGAATAATAGCCCCTTGACTGCAGCAAAGTAAAGTTACATTTTACAACAACGGTTTGGAAATAGCATGAGAATATCAATCAGAGAGTGCACATATGTTTTCATCACACATTCCGTGACTGAGCACCGGGATTTGTGCGTCCGAGCCAAGCAAAACGCACACACACTCACACATATGTATTAAAAAAAAAAAAAAAAAAAAAAAAAACGAGTGAAGCTGCGGAACCTAAAGCAGCTGAAACACTAAAGTGAAGTGTGGGTTTGTGAGGTTTTAATGCTAAGCGGTGGGTTGGAGCTTTGGAGCACCCACAGTCAGTAAAATGGAGGAGGTGATCGGCAGTGTGGGATGAGCCTGGAGGTGCCCAGAGCTGTCAGGAGGAGGAGAGAGGACCGAGTCACAACATGTCAGAGCTTTGAAGGAAAGGGGGGAAAAAAGACTGAAAAGAGCAGGAGAGGAGAGAAGGGGTGGGGGTGGGGGGCAAACTAAACCCACATGTTTCGCTCAATTATTGCGGCCGTTTAAGGTCATCCGGTAAATGTGGGAATAAACTCTGCGTTAAAATGAACTGACAGATAATCCTCCTTCTGCCTTTTTTTTTTTTTTTTTTTTTTTAGCTTTGCTGTGCATGGGGAGGCAGAATATGGGATCGACAAATTCAGATCACTTCAGCATCACTAAGGTGTATGTATCATCCTCCTAACATTCACATGCATGAGCATCCCCGCCCGCAGCAGCAGCAGCCTGGGCAGCCTCTAAAAATTATGACTCGAAGGAGGAAAACCCCCGAGGCGCACAAATGACATGATTGTGGAAAATGTTGGCACAAAAATATAATAAATAAATAAATAAATAAATTCAAAGTGCAGAAGAGGTCAGCTTGTTGCGCAGAAATAAGCAAATTGGATTAAGAGAATTGTTTTTCCAATATAGAAACTCAGTCACTGATGCGCCACAGGAGATAAATAATCAGCTTTATTTGCGCAAAAAAAAAAAAAAAACCCTCAAGTGCGCACAACTACTACTAATAATCCTGACTCCACGGGGCTCTCTCCATCGGTACAAAAAAAATGAGACAACCGTCCACTCAACTTACCCATGTTGGCTCATCCGTCTGTTCCCTCCGTCCTCCGTAGCGCAATCCGCCGCACGGCTCACGACTTCCCCCGCGCGTCTATCGTGGATTTTCTTCCTATTGAGCCGCTACGTGTGACTCACCTGCCTTCATGTTCAAAGAAAAACTGTCAGTCGATTATGAAAAGCTGGTAAAGTTTGCGCCCATGCCTCCTGACGCAGCGCAACTTTCCACAGATACCCGTGCCATCCACAGTTCCAAGTTGGAAGTCAAAAACGCTCGCACGGTTTCTTTCCACCGGATGGAGACGTCCACTTAAAACATGTGCAAATAAAAAATACATATATATATATATTTACATGTATCTGGAAAATGCCACGCGCGGCGCAAAAGTTAAAGAGGTGCAAAGGAGCTGCGTGGCGTCGCGTGGATCGGTGCAGAGGCAGGTGTCCTCTGCGCAAACATCCAGAGGAGCGGCGGAGGAGACGCCAGCCACGCGCGGTCACTGTCAGGGCTCCTGCGCACGGCAATCGGCGAGCAGGTTGCGTGTGCGCGCCTGATTGCGTGGGAAATATGTGCACGCCTCTGCGGTCGCGCGCATGTGGGAGACAGAAAGAAAAAGAAAAAGAGAAAGAAAAGAGCGTCCAATGCAGTGTTTAGCAGCTGCAGACACACATGGGCAAAGACATTTCTATCTATCAATCCATCCATCAAATGTTATTTATATAGCCCTAAATCATAACAAAGGTTATCTCGTGACACTTTACATACAAAGCTGGTCCAAAACAGAGTCTCAACCTAATGTACAGGATATTTGTTTGGTTTTCTTCTTCATGTTCCTCTGTGCAGACTCTTCACCCTGGTTTCTGTTCACTCCCATAAGTCCAAAAGCGGAGGATATGGGATGTATGTGGTCATCATTAGAGCATAAGTGGGTAGTGGGTAGACTGCCTCATCCACCTGCTATTGCATAATTATAAGGATGACAAAGGGTTTGGTTCAAGCAGAGGATAACAGGGCACTTCCATCATAAATACTGTACAATGCAGTAGTACAAACTCACTGGGTCCCATTAGAGAGGACTCTTTATTCATACTGTTTCAACTTGCATGTCCGTACAAACTGATGACTTTTATTTATTTATTTTACTTTAGTTATGCTGTTTTTGCCCCAACAAAAGTCCTACTGCGTTGTCATATTTGTATAAAAGTTTTTGGCTTTTTTTTTTTTTTTTTTTTTTTTTTTTTTTTTTTTTTTTTTAACATTAAATAATTGCCTTGATTGAAAATGGCATGATACAGTGTTTTTTTTTTCCAGATAGGGTACTTCAAAAAAACAAACAAACAAAAAAAAAACCTTTAGTTATGCTTTTTTGCCCCAACAAAAGTCCTATTGCATTGTCATATTTGAATAAAGGTTTTTTGGGTTTTTTTTCCTTATTCTTTTTACATTAAATAATTGCCTTGATTGAAAATGGCATGATACAGTAGTTTTTTTCAGATAGGGTACTTTAAAAAAAAAAAAAAACAACTTTAGTTATGCTTTTTTTCCCCAACGAACGTCCTACTGCATTGTCATATTTGAATAAAGGTTTTTGGCTTTTTTTTTTTTTTTTTAAACATTAAATTCCCTTGATTGAAAATGGCATGTTACAATAGTTATTTCAGATAGGGTACTTTTTTTTTTTTACTTTAGTTATGCTTTTTTGCCCCAACAAAAGTCCGACTGCATTGTCATATTTGTATAAAGTTTTTTATTTTTTTTACATTAAATAATTGCCTTGATTGAAAATGGCATGATACAGTAGTTTTTTTCAGATAGGGTACTTAAAAAAAAACAAAAAAAACAACAACTTTAGTTATGCTTTTTTTCCCCAACAAAAGTCCTACTGCATTGTCATATTTGAATAAAGGTTTTTGGCTTTTTTTTTTTTTTTCAAACATTAAATTGTCTTGATTAAAAATGGCATGTTATAATAGCTATTTCAATATGGTACTTTTTTTTTTTTTA
This sequence comes from Sphaeramia orbicularis, assembly GCF_902148855.1. Lineage (NCBI taxonomy): Eukaryota > Metazoa > Chordata > Actinopteri > Kurtiformes > Apogonidae > Sphaeramia > Sphaeramia orbicularis. The sequence goes on from NC_043968.1 coordinate 55,187,189, forward strand.
CTTTAGTTATGCTTTTTTGCCCCAACAAAATTCCTATTGCGTTGTCATATTTGTATAAAAGTTTTTGGCTTTTTTTTTTTTTGTTTTTTTTTTTGTTTTAGTCTTTTCCACAACCATCTCTAGGACCTTGTTAGAGTGTAGTTTTATCTTCTTGGTGTAACTACAGACAGGAATATTGATTAACCAGTTACTGGACCTTCAAAGCTCATCTGTCTTTACACTAACACCACTTGAGAGACATTCACTGACCTCAGGTATTCTCAACTTGACCAGTTGTGAGGCGACTACCACTAACTAAACCTCTGGACTCTACTGGTCACTTTTAACATTTATGAAATAATTTATTTTACATTATGTTTTTAATTAACCCTCAGGGGTCTATTTTGCCTATTTTGGCCATTTTTGAGTACTTTGGATTTTGCCTTTAAATATTATATAAAGAAATGTTTACTATTCCCAAGTTTAGTATCATCTTTTTCAGCACAACTTCATCTATCTCATCTGCCTGTTATTTTTTTTCACTTTATCCTACTATATCAACACAAAAGGACAAAAAACACACAAAAAATATGAAATCCGATATGAAAAAATGTATATAACTTATTGCATAAACGACACAAAGATGCTTACCAAACCCTTTCAAAGACTTTAAAAGTGAATGTTGGTTTAAAATTTTAGGTATATACAATCTAAATTGTAATACATTAAAACTATACTCTAATATTTGACATAAAAGCACATCTTTACATAAGTATTTTCTCCAGTTTTCTCACCCCCACCCTTCCACACACAACCCCCGGTCCTCCCGGTTTCTGCATTCGGTTCATGTGGGGGTCTTCTTCAGCCTTACCTGCAATGCTAATGCAGTCGGCCAGTTTTTTCCATTTTGAAAAAGGACAAAAAAAATGACGAAGATATGGTCAGAAATATAACGCTTGCTTTATATCGCTATAATAACCCTATTGCATGTTTGCTCCAGTTTCAAACCGTCATATCTCCAGTTGTATTTGTTCTATCAACATCAAATAAAATGTGGGAGAGTGTTTCAAGTCCACACTTTCAAATGCAATTGTCCCCAGTGGTCTACATGACCGACTTCCAACGCTATGGCATGTTGAAAATGTCATGTGATTCAGTCACAGGGCCGTGACTGTGGACCCCTAAGGGTTAACATCTATTTACATTACTTTATAGAAATTTATTTTCACTGTGGCAAGGAAGAATTTGTCTTTTTCTTCTTTCAACCCCCCCCCCCCCCCCCCCAAAAAAAAAGGCATTGAATATGATTCCATTTCTAGATGCAATAAAAGGGCTAAACATCCATTGAGGTTAATACTTTCCTTTAGGCACTTTATGTCCTAGTGTATATATTTAAAAGACACCAATTTGAGCCTTTTTTTTTTTTTTTAAATTTTGCTAAAACCCTGAATTGTCCATAACACCATACTAAATCAACATTTAATTTTTCTGTCACATTGCCCAACTCTAATTCCCACAGTCCATAACACTTGAAATTAATAAAAGTCCTTACTCATTGAATCACCTCATGTTGTGATTTATTCTTAGGACTGCGTTGCGTCTACCAGTTGGTACTTAATACAATGATTCAGACCCAAGAGACGAAAAAAAAAAAGACAATAAATATTCAATCTGGGCCCATTATCAGAAATAGCCCCAGCTGAGCACGACTACTGTCACACTACAGTGACTCGGTGAAAGATTTATCACAACATGACCATGAAAATAAAAGGTTCAGAGTGAATAGGATGGTCAGTAACCTCACTTTACGTCTCCAGTGACATAACCTGTCCATGTATATCAGTCTGGCCAAAACCATATGAACATCTCTGGGTTTTGTATCCTTGCATCTTGGCCACTTGTTTGCTATTTTTCTTGCTTACATAAAAGACTCCTCATTAGAGCTGGATCTCACTGAAATCAACCAGTCTTCCTGAGGTTGACAGATAAAGGAAATATAATTAATTTAGCGGATTAAATTTATATCAACATCAATATACTCCACTAAAACAGTGGCTCATGTGCGACGGAACATAGTGTAGAACCTGACATACTCCACAGTTCATTTGCATTCCAATAAATGCCTCAGCACGTTTGTCTAAAATTGATGACTTACTTTTAATTGGATGGATTCAGGGAGGTAAATTACTCCAGTCTATTATTACTCTGTAAATGACACCGTTCTTCAGTGAAAGTCTCGGGGCAGGGTTACCTCTACATGACAGTGCAAATCAGATGGGGGTGAGGTTTAGTTATTTGTCAACTATTTGAGTGAATAAATGATAGGGTTTTTTTGTTGAGTTAACCCTCTGGTATCCCATCCAGCAAGGCCCTTACTAAGCACCAAGTGTGCCTTTTTCGCACATTTGTGGAATAATGTCAAAAAAATGTTCATACAGTTTGTTTTTAATTCTTTTACACTTTTTTCTATTTCATCAACTTGAGCTGTAAGAAAAAACACCAAATACTTAATAATTGTTACATTTGTTAACCCTTTAAATGCCATGTTTTTAATGTAAACAAACCATTTTTTTTTTGGGGGGGGGGGGGGCACAAAAATTTTTTTTTTTCAATATATTACAGAAAAAGTGGATTCCATATTATTAGATTTTTTTCATCCTGGCATATGTCAGTGATTAACAGCAACATTGGTTAATTTGCATTATTATTTTTGGCGCTAGATCAAATGTTCAAAAATTCTAGGATCTGTCACCAAGTGTGCCAAAAAGGCACACCTATAAATCAAACTATTAAATATTACATGTTGATTTGTTTTTCTGCTCTAATTTGATTTTATTTTTGTAAATCCAGGTCAGCCCTAATCATACATACACTATATTGCCAAAAGTATTTGCTCACCTGCCTTGACTCGCATATGAATTTCAGTGCCATCCCATTCCTAGTCTATGGGGTTCAATATGACGTGGGTCCACCCTTTGCAGCTATAACAGCTTCAACTCTTCTGGGAAGGCTGTCCATGAGGTTTAGGAGTGTGTTCATGGGAATTTTGGACCATTCTTCCAGAAGCGCATTTGTGAGGTCACACACTGATGCTGGACAGAAGGCCTGGCTCTCAGTCTCCGCTCTAATTCGTCCCAAAGGTGTTCTATGGGGTTGAGGTCAGGACTCTGTGCAGACCAGTCCAGTTCATCCACACCAGACTCTGTCATCCATGTCTTTAAGGACCTTGCTTTGTGCACTGGTGCACGGTCATGTTGGAAGAGGAAGGGGCCAGCTCCAAACTGTTCCCACAAAGTTGGGAGCATGGAATTGTCCAAAATGTCTTTGTATGCTGAAGCATTCCCAGTTCCTTTCACTGGAACTAAGGGGACAAGCCCAGCTCCTGAAAAACAACCCCACACCATAACCCCCCTCCACCAAACTTTACACTTGGCACAATGTGGTCCGACAAGTATCGTTCTCCTGGTGACCGCCAAACCCAGACCTGTCCATCAGATTGCCAGATGGAGAAGCGCGATTGGTCACTCCAGTGAACGCACCTCCACTGCTCTAGAGTCCAGTGGCGGCGTGCTTTACACCACTGCATCCGGCGCTTTGCATTGCACTTGGTGATGTATAGCTTGGATGCAGCTGCTCGGCCACGGAAACCCATTCCATGAAGCTCTCTGTGCACTGTTCTTGAGCTAGTCTGAAGGCCACATGAAGTTTGGAGGTCTGTAGCGATTGACTCTGCAGAAAGTTGGCGACCTCTTCGCACTATGCGCCTCAGCATCCGCTGAACCCACTCTGTCAGTTTACGTGGCCTACCACTTCGTGGCTGAGTTGCTGTCGTTCCCAAACACTTCCACTTTCTTATAATACAGCTGACCGTTGACTGTGGAATATTTAGGAGCGAGGAAATTTCACGACTGGATTTGTTGCACAGGTGGCATCCTATCACAGTTCCACGCTGGAATTCACTGAGCTCCTGAGAGCGACCCATTCTTTCACAAATGTTTGTAAAAGCAGTCTGCATGCCTAGGTGCTGGATTTTATACACCTGTGGCCATGGAAGTGATTGGAACACCTGATTCGGATTATTTGGATAGGTGAGCCAATACTTTTGGCAATATAGTGTATCAAATGGAAGAAATAGTGCGTTTTAGGCACACTTGGGACACAGATGCTAGTCTTGTAATTTTCTTTTGTTTACAATGTGCAAATTTTAGTTGGTGGCCAGAATTTTAAAGATCATGCACAAATGAACAACTTTTGAATTCTAACCTTATTTAAATTGTGAAAAATAATATGAGGTTTTTTAACACGAAGTGCAAAGTGTGCCTAAAAAGTGCACCTAGATACTGGAGGGTTAATCGAACAGCCGGATGATGTTGTCGCTCAGAGTTGAAATCCTTGGCTGAGAAGATTCTCTAACACGCAGGTGTCAAACAAAGCAAAGAGGGCCAAAACCAGCCCACCAAAGGGTCCAATCCAGCCCCTGGAAGGAATTTGTGAAATGCAAAAGTTACACTGAAGCAGTGGCGATTTCTCATAGACTGCAAAGGAAGCCCGGCTTCCCCTAAAATTACAAAAATTAAATGGTTAAATATGTTCGGTTGTGTTGACATTTCATTGACTACAAATGTGTTAGAACACGTTCATCTCACAGACGAGTTTGTTCAGAATCAGCTTTATCACAAATCAACAGACTCGATGTTGTTCACTTCTCATACATTCCCGTTGCGCTGTTTTCTCATACTATCTCTGCTCAGTGCATTTGTCTGTACATGCCGGGCATCTCTGGGCTTCAATGGGACTGAGTGGAACAGTTTTTTTCATTTCCTCAAAACTGGACGGTAATTGGATAAATGCCACCATGTTGTCCCGCCCCCGGACTCCAGGCGTCTCTGGGGGTGAATGGAGCTCTGGGTGGAGCTCGGCCGGGGTGGACGCCAGAATCCCACGTGCTGATTGGAGGATCAGTCCAAAGGCTGAATCCCGTTTGATTGACAGCTATTTTAAGATCTCCTCCTTCACTGACACAGTTCAGTTTAATACCGTCGCGCATTCTGCTGTGAAATGGAAAGAAAAACTACTACGAAATTACTCGTTCATTTCTTGCACTGTAAATAAAACACACTCATTGTACTTCCTTGTTTCAATTTAACATAATTTCAGCATTTTCTTGTTTCAGTTACATAATTTAATCATTTCTTGTTCGAGTTTAATATCGTTTTGTAGATAGTTAAATCAATCATACTGTCGGCTAGGTCAGAGTGAAAGGAGCATCTCTTGTTTAAAAAGGCTGAAGTCTTACACCCACAACACAATGGGCCAAGGCCATCTAAGCAGCCCAGCTCTGCTGGACATTGAGAGGACACTGGTCCAGTCCCTGGAAAAGACGCCTACTTGGTACGATAAGATCACTGACCATTTTCTTAAAAAGGAACAGAGGGCCGAATTTATGTTTAAATAACCTGACAATTTTTTTTATGTAAGCCGACAATGAGCTTCCCATGTCTGAAAGACGAGCAGCTGTCACTGCACTGAAGATATTAAAATTCAAGGATATTAAAATAATTTTGGGTCAATTCAATCTAAAGTGGGTCAGACCAGTAAAATAATATCATAATAATCTATAAATAATGAAAACTGCAAATTTTTCTCTTTGTTTCAGTTTTTAAAAAAGTTAAAATTACACAAAAATATTTACATTTACAGAAATAGTAGGTAGTTCACAAAAAATGTGAACTACCTGAAATGTCTTAACAGTACTCTAATTTTACCAATATTCTGCCTGTTACTAAATGTTTTGTGTATTTGTAGATCCACTGTGATCTGTAAGTTATAATGCACATGTATAAATTACAAACTAAGGTGTAATATTGTTCAAATTGTGCTTATTTTTTAAAAGAATTTTCAGGTTGTTCATATTTGATCATGTTATGTTCAAGTACTGTTCATAGATTGAAACATTTTCATTACAGAATTTGACTTTTTTTCACTCAAAAACACAGTGCAAACTTTGGAGTTGACATTATTCATAATTTGTTATCCTATTGTTTATATTATTTTACTGGTCCGGCCCACTTTATAAAATATTAGGCTGTATGTGGCCCCTGAATTGAAATGAGTTTGACACCCCTGCTCTAACAGAACCAAACCAGCAGATTTTGTCATTTTTAGATGTGGACCACGCTGGTGAGTGATAGTTCAGATCAGGGGTGTCATTCATTTTAGTTCAGGGGCCACATTCAGCACAATTGGATCTCAAGTGGGCCGAACCAGTAAAGTAATAACAGTGAAACAATTACAATTATATTATGATCAGGTTTACATCCACAAAGTTTCCTTAAAAATCTGAATAACAAAAACAACTTGAATTGTCTTAAGAACAACAAGTGCAGTTTTAACAATATTCTGCCTCGGTTTATCAGTTTATAATTTATACATGTGCATTACAATTACACAAAACATTTAGTAACAGGCAGAATATTGGTAAAATTGCATTTACTTTTCTCAAGACATTTCTTTTTATTCATATTTGTTCAGGTTATTCACATTTTTTGTAAAAGTATAGTTTGGTAATATAAATATTTTCATGTAATTTTCCTTTTTTACACCAAAAAACAAAAAGAAAATTTGAGGTTGTCATTATTTATAGGTTATAATGATAATATTTTACTGGTTCTGACCCACTTGAAATCTTTTTGGACTGTATGTGTCTGTATGTGGAACCTGAATTGAAATGATTTTGACACCATTGATTGTTAATATCATCAGTGTAATTTTTGCATTTCACAAATTCATCCCGCGGGCTGGATTGGACCCTTTGGAGGACCGGATTTGGCCCCCGCGCCACATGTTTGACACCTGTGGTCCAGATGGTAGAGAGTCCAAGAATTAGAGAATTACAGACCTGATCCAATATCTAAAAATATGGAGAACATGTTTTGGGCACATTTTATGCTCTGTCTAAGGTGGATGATTATAAAGGACCAGGACCAGTAAATTCCAGGTTGTAGGAAGAACATCAAAAAGTCTTAAATTTGATTGTCTTCAGCTGAGCACTTAATTACCCTTAAAATTTATGCGTAATCCATAGCCTCTCAAACCTGGTTTGTGTTGCCGTGGCAACACTACGCAACACATACACATGCAGTACATCCACATGACTAGGAGAACGTCACCTAAAAGCTCCACAAAACGAAGTGTTGGAAAACAGAACGCTTTTATTTATGTGAATGTAAAATGTGAGATTTGACTAAAGATGCTTTGAAAAATGTCTTAAAAAGTCATATATTCAGCCTCATCATATGCAGGTACCCTGATTGTGTATTTAGTAAATTTTGTGTGTATTTTAGCATATTTTATATGTTTTTTTTGTTATGCTCTTTTATGCATTTTAGTTTATTTTTGCACATTTTTGTATTTAATAGGTCATTTTTGTGTGTGTGTGTGTGTTTTTTTTTAGCATATATTAGTGGATTTTTAGTTTTGTGGATGTAGCTGTATACTAACTACAACAACCATTCATGGGAGGAGGGGTTTCAGGCATGAGATCTAACCACTTACAGCAGGGGTGTCAAACTCATTTTCTTCCGGGGGCCACATTCAGCCCATTTTAATCTGCAGTGGGCCGGACCAGTAAAATAATAGCGTGATAGCCGATAAATAATGAAAACTCCAAATTGTATTAGTGCAAAAAAAAAATTACATTCAATTATGCCAATATTTACATTTACAAACTATTCAAACAAAAAGGATGTGAATAACCTGAAAAGAATGAAATTTGTTAAGAAATATAAATACAATCTTATCAATATTATGGCCTCAAATTATCATTTATACATGTGCATTACAGATCAGATTTACAAAGTCACAAAACATTTAGTAGCAGGCAGAATATTGTTAAAATTGCACAGAATTTTCTTTAGACATTTCAGGTTGTTCAAATTTTACTGTTAAAGGATAGTTTGTTAATGTAAACTTTTTCATAATTTAATGTTTTTTGCACTAAATCAAAGAGAAAAAATTGGTGTTGTCATTATTGATAGGTTATTATAATATTATTTTTGAGTTTGATGCCCTAACTTGCACTTTGGAAACTCATCCAGATTGGAACCTTTGGTGGGCCAGTTTTGGCCCCCCGGCTGCATGTTTGACACCTGTAATTTAAAAGGTCAAAACACAGTAATGTCCCGTCAGAGAGCGAACTTTAATTGACTACCATTCCAACATTTATTTCAATATAAAGTAGCTCCTTGTTTTGGATAATCCCTTATGGTCAAACTAAGGCAAAAATTAATTTAAAAGTAAAAATGTGGATCATTTAGTAACACTAATCTGTCAAATTGTCTCTGAAACGTCCCGTCAGAGAGATTGCGAATACTGTGTTTTGACCCTTTAACAGCTTGAACGTCGGTAGCACAAACATTAGTCATGAACAAATGAAAATGTAATGTTAGCTGGATTGGAACATGGTTAAGACTGGTTCAAACACTAACTACGAGGCCTGTTGGACTGTTATTTATGTGAAAGGAATGTCTTAAAGGGGTCGTATTTTGCTAAACCCACTTTTATTAGTCTTTGGATCATTTATTTGTGTATTTGGGGACCCTAACAGTTCAAAAAGTTTGAGTTTGAACCCTCCAGGTGCTGCAAAGATATCTTTATATTCATTCTGGCAAAAATTGAGTGGATTTCTACAACCTGTTTTAATTCCTGCTTAATTTGTTACGTCTATAACTAGTTACAACATTTGCACATATAAGGTCAAGACTTCCAACGAACATTTCTCCGACATAACTGTTTATCAGTAGCAGTGGTTGTAGTCCATACTGAAAATATGTCCAAACTTCAAGATGATTACCTAAAATGTTCAGTTGTTGGTTGAACGGGAAAGAGCAGCACAGTCAACAACCTGGAGGGGGTGGGGCGTGAAGTGGCTCATTGGCATTTAAAGGGCCAGCGCTCAAAACCACCTTTCTGGTGTCATTACTCAGAAATAGGGTTGAAGATGGACCTGTGGAGTTGAATTAATGAAGAATTCAGACCCAAGTATAGCATTTACAGTTTATGTAGACCACAGGGAAATGTTTTCAAATGCATAATTCCATTTTTTTTTTTTTTAAATAGCAAAATATCACTCCTTTAAATTTGACCAGAGATGCCTTGAAAAATGTCTTGAAGAGTCATAAATTTGACTTCCCCAAACCTGCAGATACCCTGATATGCACACAGACATGGTAACAGGGTTTTCCACTGGTTCATAAGCTCTTACATGCTTGGTAGGGGTCGTGTATTCAATGGGGTTTGGGAGATTTTATCTTATTTGACTGTGAATTTTCAGGTCATATTTAACTGTTATCATTTCAGTGTTCATGGAGGAACACATGGGTGGTAGATTTTCATATTTTACATTGATTACACACCAACAATAGCAAGAAAAATGTGACACAAATGAACATAATGGACGGATTTAAGATGCATTTAAGCATTATCATTAACAACAACAAAACACAACAGAGAACGCTCAACATAGCTTTTCTACCGTTGTCATTTGGCTGTAGTGCAGTGAAAAGAACATGGAAAACCCTGGATAGATGTAGTTTAGGCTTAAAAAACAATTTACGTCTCCACTCAAAGATCATGCATTTAGCTGATATATATAACCTTCAAAGACTGAGAGCTCTGTGTGTGGATAAAACGGTTATTTTAAATAAGTACAGCACCTTTTGAAGTATTAATCCTTTCATATGCTTTAGAAGTCGGGTAAAGTGGAGTTTCTCAGGTTTCTAGATGCATCGTATTTGTCTTATTTAAACATCCAGAGGCTTTGTAGTGATGTGAATTCCTAACGTGATGCAGCTTTGATTAATCATTATTTAATTTGAGTTAATAAATGGCTGTAACTTGGTTAGTAAAAGTTACATGTAGATGAAGAAGTCATTTGAAACCAGAGCATTTATGTTCATCTTTAGAAATAAGCAAAAACCGTCTCCCTAAAGGTTCTGCCTGATGTACACATTAAAAACACTGCATTTTTTGAGAGGTTTTTAAAAGTAGAGAAAATTAGATTTTCAAAATGGGGAAACTTGAACAAATTCTACAAAAACTGGCAACTGTTTATAGATTTTTTTTTTTTTTCATAATTATTCAAATTTTTTTGGTTATGTTTATGTCACCAGGTTAATTATTTTATACAGACTATGTCTTAGTATTCTTTTCATCGTATTGTTTGTCAGGTTTCATTGTTACTTTTTCCCTATTCTGTTGTTTTTACTTGGTATTTTTATTTCACTGTTTTTAAGTGTACAGCTGCTTTTATGTCTTTTTAATCTATTCTTGTATTTTAGTCTATTATTTTGCTGTTTATTCTTCTGTACGACATCGTTTTAATTGTACAGCTGTTTTATTTTTTTTTAAATTTATTCTTGTATTTCTCTTTCATTTTTGTTTTTTCCCCTGTAAGTCCCTTTGGAAAAAGGCATCTGCCAAATGCATAAATGTAAATGGACATAGTTAATGCTGACATCAGTGTGCCCTGGTATTTGTATGTACCTTTAATTCTCTTGTATACACTTCAATAAAAATATGAAAAAAAAAAAAAAACACTGCGTTTTTACAGCAGAATTGTCTTAATTTTTTGCAAATTCCTTCATTCTGAGATGATGCAAAAGTAAAACTGTGGCTTTAAATGAACCACATGAAACTTGAGATTTTCCTGAATGATACAGAACCTGAATTAAGCTTTTTCAGAATGGAGCATTTTCTGTTCACAACAGTACGATATGTCAGGATAAACAATGTATTATTTTTATTCAATTGTTTTATTTGGTATTGGTTTATTGTTTTTTTTTTGTTTTTTTTTTTTTTTAAATTGTACAGCTTTTTATGTTTTTAATCTATTCTTTTATTTTCATTTAATTATTTATTTTTAATCTATTCTTGTATTTTACTATGTTATTTTGTTTTTTTATTTATTTTTCTGTACAGCACTTTGGTCCACTGTGGTTTTTTTTTTAAAGTGCTTTATAAATAAAGTTGGATTGGATAAACATGGTTTTATGAGGATTCTTTGGAAATGTATGCAGATGAGTGAAATGCAAAGGGTGAATTTCCTTATGGGGATGCTAAAGTTAGTTCACCTCAGTCTTAACCTCAATTAAAACATAGAATTACATTAAATATACCTGTATAGACTATTATAAATACTATAGATGAAGATAAAGTGTTTCCCCTCAATTCCCCAAGGTATCCTCATGTAGTTTCATAAGACATTCTAGATTTGCAGTAATGAAAACAGAGTATGTTGAGAAATATTCAGTTTTATTCTTAAAAGATAACTTACCTAATAAACTGTTTACACTGAAAATAAAATGATTGTTCCATGAATATTTCTGATTAAATGCAGAAGTTCATACCTTGGTTAAAGAGTTTTGTCTTTATTCTTTTATAGTTTTTCAGCGGTCAAAGATGTTGAACTCTTTTCTTCCCTCAAACACCGTCTGGTAAAGATCAGTCAATAATCCCTTACATTCCTCAACCTGTCGATATTGTCTGTCATAGTGTTCAACAGTAGGTTTATTCTACTGCAGGTAACACACAGTACAGTGAATCATTTCTTTTCTCCAAGATCAAACTTAATCAATATTAAACTTTCAGGTGAGGTATTGGATAATGCTTTATGTGATCCACTCGAGCACTGAAAAATAGCACAACTGGGATTTATGGCGGAGATACCCTTCACATTTCAGTTCTCTAAGTAAAAATAATAAAATTATTGACAATAAAAAAAATAAAAAAAAAAAAAACTTCACCTGCAGCCAGTTTTTAAAGCTGTGGGAGACTTTTGCCACCAATTTTTCATCAAATCTGTAAAAACCTGAGTCATAGCCTAAGTATCACAAATCTGTAAGTATTTCTGTGATTACTCACCTGATTCTCTTCCCTCACAGTGAACAATTTTGAAGTGTACATCACCATAAATAAACCATTTGTTCACAAATATAGCCAGTAAGTCACTCAGGCATTTTCGGAAATTTGTCGTGAAGTGTATTGTGGGAAGCAGAGGTTCACGCAAACATGACGCAGAAACGATTGGAGCACCAGGTAGAGCATTTCCATGCACACCTGTAATGCTGACAGACCTTGAAGAATATATATATATATATATATATATATATAAATAGACTTTATTACTGTACATTCCTAAACTTAGGAACATCAGCTACAGACCTATGATGAAACATTCTCTTTACCACATCTAAGGCTATGTTCAGACTGCAGCCAAATGTGGCCCAAATCCGATTTTTGTTAGAACTCCTTGACTTATGAAATGGAGGACTCAAATGCACGACTCACAAAAACTTAAGATTTTAACAAAAGTATTTTAATAATAAAAAAGTGATGAACAAAAAGCGCTCACAAGGAGGATATAAAAAACTACAAACAAATCTGTATGAAAAACTCTTAACAAGAAAAACTTGAAGCACAAAACTTGACAAACATGGAAAAACCTGGTAGACAGCTTGACATGAAACACAATGACGGAATCAGACGAACTGGCACAAGACAAAGGGAAACAGGACTATTTATACATGAGGTAGGGGAACACAGGTGACACCAATCAGGGGTGGGGCTAACGATCATACTGGTGGGAAAACACACAAAGGGAGGAAATCAGAGTCTGAATCAAGAGGGAAGAGATGTGTATAAAATAAAACAGGAAGTTCAAGACAGGACAAAATGTGAAATTCTAACTTACCATAAAGTGACAAATCAAACAAAGACAAAACACTGAAAACCAAAGATGAGACATGAAACACTAAACATTAATAAGATTAACAAATCTGATGCCACATGAGAATTTTTTGCCACTATCTGACATATATTTGACCTGTTAAAGACAGTTTGAACAGCACAAATCCAATTTTTTCAAATCTGACCCAGGCCACTTTCATATGTGGTCCTAAATCCAATACATATCGGATATTTTGCAATGCGACATCAGTCTGAACGGCCAGGTCGCATTTATCCGACCTTTACGCCACTGAAATGCCAGTACAGACCAACTGCAACAGGCTTGCGAACAGATATAGGTTGCTGGAGATGAGTCTCATGTCATTAGAGTGTTACGGAGAGGCGGTCACAGATATATTTAAACGTTCTTCTTGTCATTCGGTAATTATGAATGAAGTCTGTGTTAGTGAAGCTGCTAACATCACTATCCCACCACTCCTGACTCCGCATCCAAATACTCCGTTGTACAGACGTAGCAGCCATTGCACCACAAAAGGCCAAAGCAAAAAACCTGGCTCTCCTCTTTTTTAATCCTCTACTTTAAATTATTTGACTGTAATGGTGCTGACTTCAGTTGTAGAGAAACTTTATCAGTGCCACACACACCGATACCAGATGCCTCCATATTTACTTCCGTAAACACAGTGCGTGCTGCGTTGTCACGTATTACATCAGGACCTCTTTTGTGCATGCGGGTCACTTCAGGGTCGCATTCAGTTCATACTGAGAACTGATAGAAGTCGCATTTAATTTATAATATGAACGAGCACACAAAAAAAACGGATTTCACACAAAAAATCCGAATTGTGCATTAAGACCTGCTGTCTGAACATAGCCTAAATATCCTCAGAGCTTTTAAAGTGAATTTTCCCACAATGTGAGATTGTCAGATTCGCATACGTATTGGTTGTGAGAGCAAATTATTTAAAGTCAAGCCACAACACAAAGAGCCTCATCAATGCTCTTAAAGGAAACAACTGTTACGAGGACAGCAATTTCCTCTGACATGTTGGTTATTTGACTTTCATCTCTTTAGCCACTTTTTAATAGCTCTGTGCATGGGTAAGAGACAGCTGGAAAAAGCTGGAAATGAGACAAATCTCAATATAAACCGAGTAGAGGAGATAAGAAAAACAGGATGTCATCAATACCTAAATATAATTGCTTTTCATGCTGCGAGCAAAAGGGACGCGGTATCCTGCCTTTTTTTGTTTTGTTTTTTTAGCCAGACTGACAGTATTATAGTAATTTCTTTTGGGTCAGAGCTTCAGTTTCTTTGAGATGGTCACATTGAAGCAGTTGTCTATTTATTTGACTATATTTTATTTTATTCTATAGCGTCTTTTGCCTAACAAGGCAATTGTTTTTTCTCCCAGAAGAATGTCTGCAGGTTTATACAGTCTTCATCTCCTCACAATGTTGTTCTGAACATGCATTCCTGGATGTATTTTCCAGTTTTTTTGCACATTTGTGAAATAGGTCCTCATGATGCATTTTCCTTTTTTTTTTTTTTTTTTTTTTTGTGTGTGTGTGTGCATGTTTTTAAAATTGGTTCTCGTGATAATGTTTGTTCAGTGAAGTGGAGCTCAGCTTGGATAGACACTTGAGACCAGGACTGACAAGAGCTATAAAATTCATTTAACAAGCACAGGGATCTGTTCTATAGGTTTGATGTTCACCTCATCGCCTGGGAGCACAGAGTGAAGGGGGAAGGGCTGTAAATCAGTAGAAATATGTAGGACCCCCCACCTCCTCCTCCTCCTCCTCTTCCTCTTTCCACAGACAGGGTCATGATGGGGTTGCTGTGACTACAGAGATGCCAGATGGCTGAGGAGGGCAACCATGACAGAAGGCAATTGTCATTAGACAGACAGTGGAGAGTTCAGGTGATGTCGTCAGTTAATAGGGTTGGTTTTATGTCCCTGTTCAGACACGCACCTTTTCTCCATTAATCGGGCAGTAATTGAACATGACGGCTTTGTGTCTGGAAAGGCATCCCAGTGACTTTTTTTGTTGAAGCTGGTCATCGAACCTGGCATGAAAATTAGCAGGGAAAATCAATTCATGAACAGAAATAAGAATAAAAACTCAACAATGAATGAACAAATGAGTTACAAAATGAACTAGAATTGACCCTTTGCTCAGTCCCACCCTATCTGGTCTCTGTGGCTTTGTTTTTCAGGCTTTGGCAGGTCACCTTATGGCGTTTTCACTGATACTGGCAAGATATTCCCAAGAAAAAAATAGGATGGTTCTGCAAAAGCAGTAATAAGAAGGAGGCACAGATAAAGGACTAGAGGGGTCACCTTTACATAATAGTGTATATTTGCACCTTTACATAATAATGTATATTTGCACCTTTACATAATAATGTATATTTGCACCTTTACATAATAGTGTTTATTTGCACCTTTACATAATAATGTATATTTGCACCTTTACATAATAATGTATATTTGCACCTTTACATAATAATGTATATTTGCACCTTTACATAATAGTGTTTATTTGCACCTTTACATAATAATGTATATTTGCACCTTTACATAATAATGTATATTTGCACCTTTACATGAAAATGTATATTTGCACCTTTACATGATAGTATATATTTGATCGACTAAGGTAAGACGCAAATGAACAGTAAGTCATGCAGTTATCAGCAAAGAGACAGTTTAACTGTTTTAGACAATGAGTCCATTTAGATGCACAATAATACCAGTGTTGGGGAAGCTACTTTATAAGCGTAGCTTGCAAAACTACAAGTAGTTCAAACAAACTACATTCCTCCAGGGGTAGAAATGCAGTTTGTAAAACTACAGCTAGAAAAAGTAGTTTCAGTTCTTTTAATTTCAGCATTAAATTGAGACTGTAAATGTGGTGTATTTGAAGCAAAATATGGTCATAGTTGGGGCAGCACGTCGCTATCGGGGGGTGGGAGGGTTGCCCGTGGTGGTGACGACCACACAACGTTAGCAAAATGATGGCACATCTGTGAAGCATTAGAGTACTGCCAGGGCAAGCCAATCAGAGGCAGCGTTGGCTGTGATGTCATGACATGAGCATGCCTTCAAAGCAATTCAGGATGAAAGAAAAAGTGACTGTCTTGCGTTCAATGGTGAAATACAATTTATATTACAAAAAATTAATCTAAAAAAACCCTTAATTTTATGTTGTTGGCCAAAATTGTAGTTTGCAAATAGTAGTAGTTAAGTAGTTAAACTACAAAAAATTACCCAAAAAGTACTTGAACTACTTGGCACGGCACAAAATATGAATGTAGGTTAACCACATAGTTCAACTACATGTAGTTTAAGTCTCCCCAACACTGACTAACACAAGTTAATGAGTTATCAGATTATTGAAGTGCTTTATCAGATAACAGCAGTTATGTAAAAATAAATAAATAAATAAATAAATAAATAAATGTGTGTGTATATATATATATATATATATATATATACACACACACACACACACATATATATATATATATATACACACACACACACACACACACACACACACATATATATATATATACATACATATATATATATATATATATATATATATATATATATATATATATATATATATATATATATATATGTATACACAAATTGAAAACAGAAGTGATGTAGTTAAATGTGAGCGGAAGTTTCCATCTACCATCACATATGTACCAGAGGTGGTTGCTTTGAAACAGCTGAACTTCCCCTAACATTTCAGGAAATAAATGAGCAGAATTCCACTGTTGAATTAAAATAAAGATACAAATAACATTTACATTAAAATTGCACAAGCATGCACCTAATTTTATTGCTATGTCGTTCTGGTCAGCTGTTTATCGTTTGCTTTCCAACATTAATTCCCCGATTCATTCTCATATCAGTCGCCTACACTGTTGAATTCCCCACTGACGTCCAGTGTCAGTGGGTCGTCTATGAGGCAGCACTGAGCTGTTTTTTTCACTGCAGGGAAGCGTGGTGCTCATTGGATAAATGCATAAAATCATCCAACCCAAAACCCTCCCACAGACATTCAGCGTCTCTGGGGGTGAAAGGGTCAGTAGGCGGGGCCAGGACACTGGACTTTGGATTGGATGAACTGTTCAAAAGAGTAGGTATTGGTCCAAAAGGCTGAAGCTGTTTTGACTGAAAGCGATGTTGAAACACACCGGCATCATGGAAACCTTGGAGCTCAGACCCATGTGGATATCAGTGGAAGAGAGGACGTTTGACAAAGTACTGTGACTACATCAGCTGAAGAGAAAATGGGTGAAATCATACACCTGCAAGTGTGTGTTCCTGTGGTTTTATGGTATAGATCAGGGGTCTGCGACCTGCGGCTCCGGGGCCACATATGGCTCTTTAGCATCTGTCTATGGCTCCTCTGGTCAAAAAACATAAGGAACATTTTGAAATGAACTGAATGAGTCATTACTTTTTAACACTGTTATAGGCCTGAATCTATTCTAACTTTGTCCATCTGCAGAAATGTGCAGGCTTTATACGGAATAAAATAATTTTTTGACAGCATAAAAACCAAAATGGATAATTTTCTTGCCGAATTTAATACAAGATACTCAATTTGCATTTGTTCGTTGTTTGTAAGACACTATAACATGAAAGTTGCGCTTTTTCTCCATTACACAACGTACGAGGGCCGTTCAATAAGTTCATGGCCTCATCCAGAAATACTGGTTGTTATAATACAGGATGTTACATTCTTTCGTGATGGGATAGTGATGCTTGAACATCGATGGACCAAGTGCATTGCTGTAAATGGAGATTATGTTTAAAAATAAAATATAAATTATCAGTCTGTGTTGATCTGTTCTGGGTGAGGCCATGAACTTATTGAACGGCCCTCATAATTATGTTTTGGAAATAGTGTCCATCATTAAAAAAATTGTTTAAATCTTGAGTGTTTTCTTTCTTGTAGTTGTATAATTTCATAAATGCACCAGACATTGCATTATTGTAATGGAAATACAAAGTTAAATAGCAAATTAATCACAAATAGCTACAACAGAGCAGCCACCTCATGGTCAAATGTAGATGGGTTTAAAAAAAATTCTCATGACTCCAGTCAGATTTCTTTCTTTTTTTCCAGACAAAAATGGCTCTTTAGGTTGTAAAGGTTGCTGACCCCTGGTAGAGATGAAGCAGAACCGCCTCAATTAAGCTCTTTTGATTTTGAATTGCTTTGCTATAATACGACAAGTTTTATGACGGAGCCGTAAGATGAGCTTCCCCTGTTTTAAAGACCAGCAGCCTCTACTGCACAGGTGTCAAACATGCAGCCCGGGGGCCAAATCCGGCCTGCCAATGGATCCAATCTGGCCCGCGGTATGAATTTGTGAAATGCAAAAATTACACTTTAGATATTAACAATCAGTGATGTCTAAATCATTTTAATTCAGGTTCCACATACAGACACATACAGTTCAATTAGATTTCAAGTGGGTTAGAACCAGTATAATATTATCATAATAACCTATCAATAATGACAACCCCAAATTTTCTCTTTGTTTTTTTGGTGTAAAAAAGGAAAATTAGATGAAAATGTTCAAATTACCAAACTATACTTTTATTAAAAAAAAAAAAAAAAGTGAATAACCTGAACAAATATTCATTCATTCATTTTCTGAACTCGCTTTATCCTTATCAGGGTCACGGGGGTCACTTGGAGCCTATCCCAGCTACATAGGGGCGAAGGCGGGGTACACCCTGGACAAGTCGCCAGTTCATTGCAGCTGAACAAATATGAACAAATGGGAATGTCTTAAGTAAAGTAAATGCAATTTTACCAATATTCTGCCTGTTACTAAATGTTTTGTGCAATCGTAATGCACATGTGTAAATGATAAACTGATAAACCGAGACATAATATTGTTAAAATTGCACTTGTTTTTCTTAAGACGATTCAAATTGTTCATGTTATTCAGATTTTTAAGGAAACTTTATAGATGTAAACCTGATCATAATAGAATTTTACTTTTTTCACTGTTATTATTTTACTGGTCCAGCCCACTTGAGATCAAATTGGGCTGAATGTGGCCCCTGAACTAAAATGAGTTTGACACCCCTGCTCTACTGGTATGTATGTACTCTGAGAGAAATGAAACAAAGGTACTAAATATCTATACCTGGGTTTTTCAATTATCACATTTCTGAAGTGCAAGTAAATACATTAGATCTAATTATCTGATTATCTGATTTTTATGGTCGTGTAAATGGGCTCATTGTTGTTCATTTCAAGTTTGCTTTAGGCCAGTGTTTTTCAACCTTGGGGTCGGGACCCCATATGGGGTTGCCTGGAATTCAAATGGAGTCACCTGACATTTCTAGTAATTAATGAGAAAAAAGCATAAAAAGCCTTACTAATAAAAAAATATATGGTGAGTTGAGAGAGACAATCACAATTCATAAAAGACATGACAAACTGTGAAGCTGAAACTGAAGCGCTGTGGTACTGTTTATCTGTCAAATGACCAAGGAAAATAAAATTCTCACTTTGTGCAGTAACCTCAACCTGGCTTTTCTGCCTCCATCCATAATAATATACATTATATAGTCTAAATGTCATCTAAAATTAACATTTATTTGCAACATAGAATAGCGAACTATTACATGATCAAAAACAAATTAATTTTAGCAAAAAATGTCTGTTTTGAATGTCTGGGGTCGCCAAAAATTTGTGATGTTAAAATGGGGTCACGAGCCAAAAAAAGGTTGGAAACCACTGTTTTAAATGGAATATATACTGAACACCACCTTAAATAAGGGATAGTAGTAACACACTGTTCTTTATTTTGTGATACATCAGTCATTTTCCAAATTGTGGATATTTTGGAAAACAGAGTAATTTGGGCTTCTCATCCACATGTAAATATTATTTTTGGTGTGCACAGATGAAAACAGTGGTGTCACACTTCAACAACACATCTATTTCTATTTCACTTCTGAACATGACAGTGACAGTGAGTGACTGTCAGTGATTCAGTGAGGCATTTATGGGAATGCTTTGGGAGTTTTTAATACTTTTGTACTTGACAACACTATTCCTTGACGTTTCTGCCTGTCATGTAGTGGAGGGATATGACACATCAGAAAGTATTACTCGTTACCTTTTGGGCTTCAACAACTGATGCGATACCAGTCAAACTGTGGGCAAAGAAAAATATATACTTAACGCTACTAAAAACATGTGGATCAGAATTTTATATATATATATATATATACATACATGTGTGTGTGTACATATATATATATATATATATATATATATATATATATATATGTATATATATATATATATTTGGAGATATATTAAATTAATTAGTTTGGGGTTACCTTCATATTAAAGAGGAAAGCATTGGTCATTAGAGAATGAACTGTGGACAAATTGTGACCAACTT
Source organism: Sphaeramia orbicularis (assembly GCF_902148855.1). NCBI lineage: Eukaryota > Metazoa > Chordata > Actinopteri > Kurtiformes > Apogonidae > Sphaeramia > Sphaeramia orbicularis. The sequence goes on from NC_043968.1 coordinate 55,207,377, forward strand.
AACAGGTTTATTCAGTCACTGAGTACAGGTACTCAGAAATTGAAAGTGTCATCATTCAATATGGGGTGTGTCCACCTCTGACTTCCAAACAAGCAGTGCAGCGACAACGCATGGAACTGATCTCATGATCCTGTTCTGAGGGATCCCATCAGTCAGACGACAGACTGTATTTCGATGACAGCGCAGATGGAGAGCGACTTCACTGAGGCGCAGATGTAATATCAGGCGTAACATGCTAACGGCACGTTCTTTCTGTTGTATCGTAAGTCGTGGCATTTTGATCTGGTAAAAACATTTTGGTGTTTTCTTTGCAGCCTTTATATCAGCTATTGACCACACCTAAAGATACCAGTCAAGCGTGACTCTGTACAAGAGATTCAACTCAATGTCCGACATTAAGGGATTAGTCCAAACACCGACATTGTGCACATTGGGAATGAAAAAAATACAGCTGTTTCTCATCTCATGAACAAATACAAAATAGGCACCTGAGTAAATCATTTTCTGGAAATTACACCACATATTTGGAACGGGAGTTTTTAATGGCGCTAAGTATAAATATCTTGGGAGTCAAGTTTGACGAAAACACTGAGTTACTTGTCAAAAGAGGTCAACGAAGAACCCATGTTGTGCTCTTAACATTTCCAAACCTGTTTTATGTTGTGTTTATTATTCTTTTATTGAAAGTCTTTTAACCTTTTCTTTTCTTTGCTTTTATAATGGGTAGCAGTATCATTAAAGTTTGCACCAAAATTGCAGGAGTCCAACTAATGGACTTGAATTCTTTGTAGAAGAAACAGGTTGTCCAGAAAGCCAGAAGAATCTTCAGCCAAGCAGACATTGTCCTCAAAGATAAGTTTACTTCAGTGACGTCAGGGAGATGTTATTAAAGGCCTCAGAGGAGAACAAATGGATACTCAAACTTATTTATTCCCTCTGCCATCAGGCAGATCAATGGGTCAGGGTAGTAGTCGGTTTGAATTGCCTACATTGTACCTGTTGACTCACATATCTCTCTGTCTGTCTGTCTGTCTGAATATACATCGCAGAGGTGTATATATCCATGGGCTACCTACAATAGATTGTGGTCAGTAAAATATGTATTTACTATAAAGAATACGCCTCCCCATCCCCAACCAGTACTTCATGTAACATAAGTTTATAATTGAAGTTGTCGCTGGTGCTTCACCTCCATGACAGATTAAACCAGTGGTTCTCAACCTTTTTTGGCTTGTGACATCATTTTAACATCACAAATTTCTGGTGACCCCAGACATTTAAAACGGAGACAAATTTTTGCTAAAATTAATTTATTTTTGATCATGTAATAGTTTGCTATACTATGTTGCAAATAAATGTTAATTTTAGATGGCATTTAGTCTGTATAATGTATATTACTATGGATGGAGGCAGAAGAGCCAGGTGTAGATTACTGCACAAAGTGAGAATTTTATTTTCCTTGGTCAGGATATGTACAGTCAGTCCAGCTTGTATTTACAAGGGTGACAATAAATACCGAACAAACAAGAACTCAAACTATGAATTATGAAAGAGCTGCAGCATCTGAAACCGACCACAATGAACATTTGAAAGATAAACAGTACCACAGTGCTTCAGTTTCAGCTTCCGATTTTGTCATGTCTTTTATGGATTGGGATTGTCTCTCTCAACTCACCAGGTATTTTTTATTATTAAGCTTTTTTTTTTTTAATTTTTTTCACTGACTAGAAATTTCAGGTGACCCCATCTGAATTCCAGGTGACCCCACATGGGGTCCCGACCCCAAGGTTGAAAAACACTGGATTAAAGCTTCTGCATCTGCTACATCTAGTATTATCCACAGTGTCCACAGGTTGAAGTCCACTGAGTAATTACACACCATTTGTAGATCATTTGTAAAGTGAAGATAGTATGGAATTAGGTTCAGGACCCGGGTTGGAGAGCTGTTTTTATTTAGTTGCCAACTCTCAGACTATGACTGATATTAAGTACAAATTAATTTTGCTAAGTAGGAAGGAAGAAGAGTCTCCTCTGGAAGGATTTAATGATACAACAAAGTGGAAATGGCATAAGATAAAAATAAATAAACTAAACTAAAATAGATGAAAAGATGGAAAATATTTAATGGAAAAAAAATGACCTAAAGGGTGCAACATGATAATGATAGGACATGAGAGATGCAAGATTAAAAGATGGAATTTTTGTTATAATTTTGTCAACTTTGATGCAAGGAGACAGAACATTTACCTTTTAGGTCTCTAGCTAAAAACATTCAGCCTCAAGAAACCACAGTTTTTATCAGTATTCACTATGGGTAGATTATGAAAGTAACTCCTAAATGTGTGAAGTCCTCCTTGTCTACCCTCTCTGATATTGAAGAACAAATACTTTAGATATTCAATCTGTTTGTTATTGAACATTTAATTGCTATAATGTCATAAAACAATGGACAAATCCCATTGCAAGTTCTCAGAAATCCTTAAACTAAAATTCACACCAGATATCATTTTTAGACCCTGAAAGTGAAAAGATACAGTGAAAGGTCAGTTTCATGTAAAAAAAATTCTATTACCCCATAACAACCCAAACATCCACCACTGACCAAAACCATCTACTTATGTAAGCTGTTTAATACCTGTTGATCCACTAATCCTATCAATCCATCAGTAATTGGTGTAAAATGCAGTTTGTCATCTTTTCATGGTCATCACATATAACCCATTTGGACGTTCAGAGGCTCTGTAGTGAATGTGGAAACACCGTTATCTTCTACAACATTGATTCACCAGTAAAATCCATGGACTTGGATCAATGACAGTGGATGGACACACTGGGTTTATGTTCAGTTAATGACATATTTTACTGAAAAAGTCACATTTTCTGGAGTTTCCTGTGTTTTTGATATAATAACCCTCAACTTTAATCTGAGCATTTATGAACATTTATATGATCAGTAAATTAAATACAAGAAAATACCAGATTTTCACTTAAAAATGCAAAATATAGAGCATAATATTTGAGTAAAAAGGTGACAAATCAGTTAAATATAGAGAAAAAACTATTTTGGCATTGCCACAAAAGTAGCACTGGGTCTTTATGGCTTAATTTCTACTTCTTTTCATCATCACTGTATGTGTCTGTCATGAGTTTCTTTCCTGAGTACAACGCACAAACTGTTTTCTCGTGTTTTTCTCCCAGACTCATTTTATCTGTTTAGTGTTGGAGTGGTGTCTTATGTGATTTTGTCTATTCTTCACCCATCGTTCCTTTTGTCCTCATTTTGTCCTCAAAAAGAAAACTATCTGGTATTTTTCCAGTAAGCTTACTACACTTGATCAATTATTAGGGTTTGTCCTGAATAGTGAACAACAAAGTGGCTACCACCCGCAGCCTTAGACAAAACTCTGATATTTGACTTCAAAAATGAAATTTTCGAACAACCATTGGACTTTTGGATTTCTGTCATTTATAACCGCTAGGGAGGCATTATGCACAAGTACTGGAGCTGTGCACAATCAGCCGATACCCTGAGAAAGGCACATCCAACAGATGAAGAAACGAGCTGTCAGATGTATCTATTTACTGGAGTAAAAGGGAGCTTTTAGTCTTTTCTGTTGACTGTCAAATGAATAGTTCATCAAACTGATCCTTTTTTTCTTCAAGATCTACAACTTTGTTTTTGTCTGAGCTTCAGGCTGAAAGATGGCAAATAACATGTGCAACTTTTGACAAAAGTTTTTTTTTTTTTTTTTTGTTTTGTTTTTTTTTTACATTTTGTCTAAAGTTGAAGCATTTCCTGAAGAAATCAGTCAACATGCAAGTTTTTTCTTATGGGTGTTCTGTGTCGTATCAATGTTCCAGACTCTCACCAGCAGGGGGAAGTTACATACCACAACACACTTAGTTCTGCCAAAACCACAAACGAATCAACACTACGTATCCACAGACTGTATCACTCACTGAATAAATAAATAAATCTCATTGTTTCCACACATCTGTATTATGGTATTATCAAGTTTTCCTCTTCAAACTAGAACTCAGACATTTATTTTGACAGTCACTCAAAGTAACAGTCATAATCTTCATGTGCTGCATCAGCTGATAGTTTACATTATAGCTCTGTTAGCTTAGCTCTGTTTTTAGACTGAAAACAGCCACAGTAAAACCACTTATCCCCTCAGTTTTCTGTACAGTTTGTGTTGTCAGTAGCTAAACTGAAGATCTGTTTGGAATCAAACAAACAAGGCCAGAACTGTCACAGTTTAGTCTGGACCGTAAATCAACAAACAGCAACTTAGCAAAGATAATAACATCCCATAATAACTTTATACCTTCATAACGTATAAAGCTATAATCTTCTGAACTTTTTTTGATTCATTTATTTATTTATTGATCTATCTATCAATGCATACTTTTATGTACCTACTTGCAATATTGCGGAACTTGCATTTTACAGTTTTTAATGTGCGACTGACTGTGTGTTGATGTATATGGAATAGGTTTTAATGCAATTTGTTTGCATAAATGACATGCAATGACAGTAAAGGATTTTATTCTGCTAGTGTGCTGATAGTTTACTTTATCTCTATTCGCGTACTTCACAAATTGCCAGTTTGCACAATAGTGAATACTCCATCAGAAAACTTGCCAATGGTTTTATAGCTTTTAAATTATATCCCTGGTTGCTTTGATTCATTATTCCACTACAGTGTAATCTTTGAACCATTTAAGTATTATGACAGATGTACAATATGTATGTACACATACATGTTCCATTTATTAAACTACTTGTTACCATTACAGACAATTTAGCCTTACGTCTTCATGACTGTGGGTTTATTTTCCTTTGAGCCTTTTCCATGCATTGGAGAGAAGTAGTAATGGAAAGTTCTATTTCATGTTGAATTTTTAAATCCCTTTACCATAAATTATGAACGTATGTATCCACTGAATAATTTGGAAAGTTCTGCAAATCTATGGATGAGAAAAAGAGAATGAGGAGGGTTTGGATTTAAGACATGAGTAGTTCAGGGACATGATAATTACAGAGAATGCAAAGATATCTACTGAATGATGGTCTGAAAGGTATTTTGTTCTCTTGAGCCACTTAACAAAATTACTTTCATGTCATGTGCATGTTATTTTAAACATCTATTCACTGCTTTACCTTGCGCTTCGCATGAATACACCAGTCCAACATTTTTCAGTCCAAAACAGGAAGTAGTTTCCAGGCTTTGCGAATCTCTCATATAAACTTTCCAGTCAGTTTATTAATAAGTAGGGTTTTGTAAAGTATGCATACTTCAAAGAGTTATATATTTGTATCATTGATCATGATCAAATTTTAAAAGGTGAAACATTGTTGGAGAATTTTATTTACACTGGCAAAACAATGTACTACCACACATGCAGCTCTGGAAAAATTAAGAGACCACTGCATTTTCCTGTGAACTCAGCATGTGTGCATGTATGACAGCCATTCCATTCCTGTGTCTGTTGAATTCCAACACAAGCACACCTTAGTCTACTGAACAAACACCTGATCCAAGTCTTATTTAAGAAGTAGAAGTATAAAAGTGTAATCCACTACTGTGACCATCACTATCTTTTTACAATAGGCAAAAACAGTGCTATTAGTACCGCAAAAGTAATTGGAATCCCAAAAATAACTACTGAAAACTACTGGACTTCTGCTCTGACAATGTTCCCAAACTCTGAGGACTGGTTTTTCTATCAGGACAATGCTCCTGGCCTCAGCTAGGTCAATAAAGGTGTGGATGACAGACCACCAGATGAAGACCCTGTCATGGCCAGCCCAATCTGCAGACCTGAACCCACACAGCAAAAATTGGAGAGTTGAATCAATTCCCACAGAGTTGATTTTAACTCTTTTTCAGAGTTTATATAGGTCCACACTTTACAGAGTTAAATTAACATTTTCATTGAAGTTAATTATTTAACACTATGCCAGAGTTGCCTTTTTAACTCAGAAACCTGAGTTAACTTAACACTGACTGATTTAACTACAACACTCACAAGAATAAATGGTCTGAACTTATATAGTGCATTTTCTGCACCTTCATGGTGCCCAAAGTGCTTTACAATTCCTCACATTCACTCACACACCAGTGGGTGACTTCGACATGTGGATAGTCGGAGCCAGGATTTGAACCACTGACGCTTTGGTCATTGGACAACCCGCTCCACCAACTGAGCCACAGCTGCCCTTCATAAGCTCACCAACCTGGGTTAAATTAACCCATATGGATTTATTATTTACACTGTCAGAGTTTCTCCTTTAACTCAGAGTTAAATTAACACCATGAAAGTAACAAAAATAACACTCATTTTACTTAATTTTCACTCTGAAAGAAGTGTAAATTTTAAAAATAAAAGAAGTGAATCCATTAAAAATGACTTAAAATTCAATGTGAACAGGATGATTCAAAAAAAGCTGATGCATTTTTTTTTTTTTTTTTAGAAAATTAATTTTTCCTCTTTTTTCTCTCTGACAGTGACAGTCTGATAGAAATTGCACAGGTTCACCTGGTTTGAAATGCCGGGGCCAGGCAAATTAACACTGGAGAGACACAAAACAACACTTCTCCTGAGTTAATTTCCACAGGCTTGACTAACTCTTTTCATTAACCCCAACTCTGAGTGACATTTAACTCACAGTGAGTTAAAACTACACTTTGAGAGTGAAAATTGACTCTCAAATGTTTAACCCTGAAATTTCAACTCTCCAATTTTTGCTGTGCACTTTGAAAACTTCTAGAGGAACATAGATGGTCACAAGCCAGGGAACATCACTGAGCTTCTTGAATTTCTATTCCAGGAGCTGCATAAAGTCATCCAACAGTAATAGAGGAGAGATAAGACACATGAAAGCTGTCACTGAAAATCAGGGTTATTCCAACAAATATTGATGTCTGAACTTTTCCCAAGTTCTAACATTAGTGTTGTGTTGTTTAGAAATGAATATGAACGGGTTTTCTTTACATTATTTGAGCTCTGAAAACACTGTATCTTTTTGTTCTTTTATTCATGTGTCGTGTTCAGAAAATACATGCTCTAAATAACAATAACAATATTTTTATGTGGAATTGTGGAGAAATGTTATTGGTAGTATAGAGGATAAAACAAAAATCTTCATTTTATTCAAACACACACCTATAAATGGTAAAATCAGGGAAAGTGATCATTTTGCAGCGGTCAGTTGTGAATAGATGAACTGCTGGTTGGGTCAGTATTAGAACTTTGCTTCCCTAACTAGAAAAATACTCAGAGAGCACAGACCTCCGCCAAGGCAGATCAGTGGGCCTCCGTCGCCCCCCCACCCCCAATCACCACCAAAATTTAATCGTTTGTTCCTTGTGCCAGTATCAACATTTCCTGAAATTTTTACCCAAATCCGTCCATAACGTTTTGAGTTATCTTGCACACAGACAGACAGACAAACAAACCAATGCAAACACATAACCTCCTTGGTGGAGGTAATAAAAGACAGAACAATAAATTGGTAGTACCTTGACTTGCAAGTGCACCAACTTATGAGTTATGAAAGTCGCTCTGTCAAATTTTTGTTTTGAGATGTGAGTCAAAATCTGAATTATGAGCACTCTTCAGATATGCCACCGCTAGTTGTCATAGCCAATAAAAAGAAAAATGTTAGAGGACAGCCCGTAGGTATCCTGGTGGTGGATCCTCCCTCTCACCATGGCATCTTGAGGAGTACTGACGGGTTCCTAATGTGATGCCCATTTATATCTAACCTACCAGGCGGCTCCGGAGCCACATGAGGCTCTTTCATCCCTCTGCTACAGCTCCCTTTGGCCTTGGAAAATTAATAATAAGTATTTAATTTACATTTATTTAATTTTAGTTGGTTAGTTTTTTAAATGTAATTCTAAATTTTGAAGATTATAGCGATATTAGGTATTATAGGTATTGTCTCCTGCTGCACAGCAAAGTCCAGTCGCTGTCCAGAGGGGAGGTGCTGAAACGCTTTGGCGCATGACTGGAGGAGGTGAAAAGAGGTCATCCAGAACATGTCAAATATGTCTACATATGTCAATATTTGTTGGATAAGTTCAATATAAGTTACACAGGGGTTCAAAGCACGTTACACATAGGTTAGAAATTATTTTTGGATACGCTAGACATTATCTCAGCATATTTTGACAAGGGAAAATTGATTTGATGTATTAGCAAATTGAGTTACAAGCTTGGTCAGGGAACAAATTAAACTCATAAGTCAAGGTACCACTGTATTGCATTAATATACTACTAGTAGTTCATACAAGTCTCCTAAATTGATGGATGGATTAGTTTTAAGCTCAGTTCTAAATTTATTGATCCAACACTTTCATTAATAACTTTCATTGTCATTTCACAGCTTTCATGTACTCATAGAAATGCCTACCTAGTTGGTGTACCACATTTTAATCTGGCTAAAATGCTGCGTTATTTTTGTTAAGTCGGAAGCAGAAGCAGACAGGGAGACGAGACTGGGTTAAGCTTCCACAGAATCCTGCCTGAGGAAGAAAGCTCAGACACATGAACGTATACTGCTCTGCCAAAAACACAAGTCACACACTAATACTACCTACCGCCTTCAGCTTTGATTACATGCGGCATTTCTTGGATAGACATGAGCATTACGTGGCATAAATAATACCATGTAATGCTTATACAATGTCACAATAAAGGTAAACTTTTATTTCCATCCAGAGTCGCAATAATTTTTGGCCAACTTCTTGCATTGATGATAGTCAGACTGTCACTTAAAGTATTCTTCATTACATCCCAAAGATTCTCAATGTGGTTCAGGTCTGGACTCTGGTGTTCAAACCATGTGTAAAATGAGTGTCCATGTGTCTTATGATCCGGAACCACTTTTTCCCAATTTGACCCTGATGAATCTTGGTGTTGTCATCTTGAAATAAACCAGTGTCATCAGCATAGGAAGAAATCCACTGATGTTCAGACCTGGTCATTCAGTATGTTCAGGTTCAGCTGACCTCATTTTATGGACACATAACATTGTGAATCTAGACCTGACCAACTGGATTAACCCCAGATCATAACACTGCCCCCACAGGCTTGTACTGTAGGCACTAGGCATGATGGGTAATCACTTCATCTGCCTCGATTCTCACTCTCATGTTGTCATCACTCTGGAACAGTGTGAATCTGGACTCATCACACCACACGACCTCTTTCGATTGAAACACAGCCCAGTCTTTATGCTCTCTACAAACTGATGGTTGTTTATCTTTATTGAGCAAGTGACTATTTTTGGTAATTTCTGCATGCATTACAAGAGTGGCAGCAACAGTTACAGTGAGGATGGTCAGTCAACAATCTCAGGTCCAGTGTGGTCTACAGGGTCTGTAAGGTCCACCTCTGCATGAACAGTGAGTGTACCTGCTTTGTTAGGTACCATGAAGTAATGGTACTAATGTAAGGAATGATGTTCAAAGGGATCATGTGGATGTGGACAGGTGTCTGGAACAGCACTTACGTTGGTCTGATGTTCTAAAAGTGATGTTCTAACAGTCTAAAATATATGTTCCTTTCATCTTACATGTGTTTTTCTTGTATTTTTTATATTTACTTGTATTTTTTTTTTTTTTGTCACTTACAGGTAAAGAACCAAATATGGTTACTTCATTTACCTTAATTTTCAGTATAACAATAAACATTTTTGAAAAATATCACAAAAGTTAGAAAGTCTCGTTATGTCCTCCAATAACACAGTAAGGTTGAAATATTGAATTTCGGAGTATTTCTGTGAGTGCCCTACAAAGGGCTAAGAAATGAAAAGAGACTCACTGCATTAGTGAAAGGGTTAAAAAACTGAAACATATTAATCACCAGTTGAAGGCTCTCATCTGTGCGGTTAGTTGAATCTATGTGGACACACTGCAAAAATCCAAATCTTACTAAGTGTATTTTTCTCATTTCAAGTCAAAATATCACATATCACAGTGAGATATAAGAACTTATTTTTAGACAATAGAGCTGGAAAATCTTATTTCAATAAATTTTACCAAGATAATTTCCACTTGTTCCATTGGCAGAGTTTTTTTTTTTTTTTTTTTCTTAATTCAAGCAACAAAAAAAAATCTGCCAATTCAAGATGTTTTTTTACTTAATTTAAGCAAACAAAATCTGCCAATAGAACAAGTGAAAACTATCTTGGTAAAATTTCTTGAAATAAGATTTTCAAGAGCTATTGTCTGAAAATAAGTTCTTATATCTCACTGAAAAGTTACTCTTTAGGTGAAGAAGTCTTGTCAAGTGAAATTACCTTGCTGCATGGACAGATATTTCACTTGTTTTGAGTACCTTTTTCCCTTGGATTAGTGTATTTATCTTTTTTTATTAGACACCCCTTTTTTGCAGTGTGGAAACTGTTTACCTGACACTGGATACCTGTTTAGATCAGATGTCATAGTAGGAGCTGTACTTTTTAAAAAAATCTGTAATTTAACAGAATTTTCACTGTTTATTTTACAGATTTATTCTGTGTTTTTAAGATACAGGAAAATATCAATGAAATTACAAAAATAGACTGTGATTTTACATGTCAAATGTAAAATAACACGAAAAAACTGACTGTAAATAACCAAAAAATTTCCATTTTTTAAAAGAAAGTTTTTCTTTTTTCACAGAAAAATACAGTTAAAATACATTTGCAAATGTATCATAATTTCACAAATATTTCTTTTCTATTTATGAGATTAAACTGTTAATTTAAAGTTTAATACTGTAAAAAAAATAAATAAATAAAACGAGATAAAATTACTGACAATTAACCGTAAAAGAAGTATTTGTTCTGTAAGTTTAACAAGACTTGTTTGTTAATTGACAAATATCTTGTGTAATTAGGTTTCATAACAAAAATGTTGACAAAATTTTTGTGAATGTATAACATGTATAAGCACTGATAAACTGTCAAAATACAGTTTTCATCAGTGGATTGTACAACTTCATCTCATTGGAAATTTTTATATATATACATATATATATATATATATATATATATATATATATATATATATATATATATATATATATATATGTAATTTGATTGTTTTAATACATGTAAATATACTTTATTAAACATTAAAAAGTAAAAAAAAATGCAAAATCTCATGTAAAGTTAGGGCAAATAACTGTATTTTAATTATGGAAAATTACCAGATTTTTATGAGACGGTTATTTTCCATTATTTAACAGCATTTTATTTGGTACTCCTGCTGCTGGAATAATGCTGGTTTTTTTAATGTTTTTTTTTTGTTTTGTTTTTTACAGTGTGTTTGAATCACAATATATTGTGTTAAACTGGCTAGTATACTATTTGTCATTATTATACCAGCTGAGGTTAACAAGCCTTAAGACAAGATGGTAAGCTAATGTGAGCTAATCAGCCTCACTTGTGACAATGAAGAATGTCTCATTGTTCAGCTCCCATATGGCAGCAGTGTCAATGATCCACTCAGATGTAACTCACATACAACTGCCTGTTCTGTGTTCAGTTTCGTCCTGGTGGTAGTGTTAAAGGAGGGCTTCTCCTGAGACATCTCAACTGTACGTAAACTAGTGATGTGCAGATCGATACTGAGATATGGATATCTCCGATACCAGATCTTCACACTTTAGAATCAATTCGCAAATCAAAATATCAATACTTTTGATACTTCAGTCATTTGAGGTTATGTACATCAGGAATGCAGTGGAAAATAGCTGAACTATTGAGATCTTCTCTAAATGAAACACAATTGGTGGGAACTACTTCTTCTTCCGCCTGGGTAAGTGTGTACTGTGTCACGCTTCTCAGTCAGTCAACTCTAACTCAGTCTGTGGAAAAAAATGGCAGAACAGAAAAGGAGTCGTGTGGAGCTATTTTAGCTCCACAAACAGCCAAGACGATCATTAATAGACGAGTTTTCATTTTTTATAATAGTTCTTAATGATTAATAATAATTACTCTCATGTCTTGTATTCTTTATGAAGTTATGATTTGAAATACACTATTTTTATTTTCAGACATTAAGTTTATTCGTACAAAGTATTGGATCAGTATTAATGATTAATAATAATTACTGTTGTGTCTTGTATTCTTTATGAAGTTATGATTTGAAATACACTATTTTTTTTTTTAGACATTAAGTTTATTCATACAAAGTATTGGTATTGGATCAGTGTCGTCAATACCAACCTGAATTTTACTTGGTATCGGATCGTAAAAAGGAAATCTGTGGTATCAAACATCACTAACGTAAATATCCAAGCGCAGCTCTAGCAGAGACTTTTCTGTTTTTGATGACTGACATTCTGCAGTGAAGCTGTATATGAATCACAACTGTCAGAAACATGCCACATATCAGGTTGAATTCTTTTAGAAGTGATCTAAGAATTCATGACTTCAACCCATAAAGACCCAAACATTAACCAGTGACCACAACCATCTACTGAGGTGAGCTGTTTAACTCTTTCCCCGCCATTGACGAGATATTCCGTCAATTGCTTCCCAACGCTTCCCCGCCAATGACGAGATTTTCCGTCAATCCGTGTTTTCACTGTTATACTGTAGTTGGAGGTGTTGTGGATCATGTGAATTACTTTCCTTAGTCCAAAAACAAACAATTAAGCAGCTTTTTCGGAAAAATGACGGGCCGGGTTTAACGTTTTTGCACTGGAGTCTCCGTATCCCATGGCAACGCATCCAGCGGCAGTCACTGAATGAGGAAATGAAGACTGCAGGAACCGCGCGCAGTTTCAAAAGCCTTAAAGATGATTATGGAGACAGAGTCTGACAATTCAATATATGATGGAGCTACAGAAGAACCATTTAGAGACAGGAACGGAGAAACAGAAGGTGAGGGAGACGAAGACGGAACACGGGAAACAAGGAGCGGCTCAGGTCCGACACGGAGGTGGGGGGGGCGGGGGCACAGAGCGACACGGAGAAAATGACAGACAGGAGGAAGAGAAAAGAGACATTTGTAGAGGACATTCAAGGAGAAGACAGACATACAGACATGGGACAAGACAAAGGACAGCTAGTCTGCATCTGTTAGAGTGAGTTCAGATTCAGACTGAGGACACAGAACATATTCAGCTGTAGAATGTCAGCAGGACACAGGGAAGACACTGTTGGATTTGGCTTTTGTATGAAATAAATAAATACATATATTCATACAGAGATAAATAACTAGATGTCCATATAATTATTTACAGATCAAACACAGCAGCTGGTCCAACAGGAGGACCTGGTGCAGCCAAAGGCCAGAAATCTACAGTATTTAGTGCATTTGTTTCTTTTTTTCTTGAAAATGAGGAATATTGAGGTGTTTATATCCAAAAGCTAAACTACTATGTGTTAGACTTATAACTGATGTATGTAAATGTGCAAAGTTTAGAAGGAACCTGGTGCTTTACAAGATGTTCGGTCTAAAGTTTGGTGTGGATTCCCCTAACATTTTGTGGAATGATGGGATATCTTAGAGCTGTTTGTTACTATTATTGCTGTTATTATTATTTTATTTTGTGATTTTGAAGACAGTGTTACTGTTGGTAAATAAGAAAGAGTCAAAAATGTAAATAGGAAATGAGTTTTCTCTTGAAAATCAATATCTTTGAAAAAAATGCAATTTTCTCAGCTTTTTGCTCAAAATTCAGTTTTTTCCTGAAAATGACCAATATTCAAATGTTTATATCTCACGAACGAATAAAGATAGAATAAAATAGTTTTTTGTGTTTAAAAGTTGAAGTTCTGTTCTTTCTTTTGATGTATTCAGTGTTCACATACTCCTAACACAACATTTTCAGTGAGCCTCCAAAGATTAGTGAAAATGACCAAAACGGCTGGCGCTGGCTACCAACTCACTGGAAAATGCTCTGGCGGGGAAAGAGTTAATACCCATTCCATCAATATATGTCAATAATTGGTGTAAAATGCAGTTTTTCTGTCATGATGGGATGTGAATGATTGGACTCAAACGCATGATGCTGAAGGGAGAAACACAGTGGTATAGTCCAGGGTATACAGCAGTATATGGAGTATACCTACTTATTTTTCAGTCAGCATTGTGTATATCCACTTCTAAATCCCCCTCATGTGCACCATTCAGTACTATCTGAGCCAAATTGCCCATGTTTTCCCCTTGGATGGTGATGCCATGACCCACCCTACTCTGCCTCTAATTGGCTAGTACCTAATACCATCATTGATTAGATTGGTTAACTTTAGGCATGAGGACTGATGAACCAATCAGAGGCAGAGTAGGGCAGGTCATGCCGAGGAAAATATTGCTTACGTAGCACCAGAGCCAGGGCTCTGCTTAGCGGTGGCCACCTCTGGAACCTGACTGGACACCTCAGGTGCCAGTACCACCCCAGATGATTGACAGGTCACTGCTCGTCTTGTTGCAAGATGTGTGATTATTGGAAATGGGAACAAGAAAGGCAGAATAAACATATTTCAAATGAGTGACACATATCAAGAGAACCTACTTCCATGGAATACATAATTCTGAGGTAAGTTTTAAGGTGGTTTCAGAATGAGTCACTGTTTTAAACTACTGGACATATGACTGCACATTTAGAGGAGAAGAGATGTTGTCACCAATAGTTAAACTGTGTGAATAGGCTAACATTATGAAAGGCTAAATTTATCCTATGTTTGCCTCATGTTGAATACATTTACATTCATGCAGCTGCTTGTGTGGTCAGTAATACCTACAAACTGCTCCTGATCAAGTCATGATCATTTTATAATAGTGAGCAAATACTACTGATGGATTTTTAGGTAAAGTAAATAGAGTAGTCTGACATGTTACTGTTTCTAAAATGGCATTTTTCTGGACTACTTTAAAAAAAAAAAAAAAAAAAAAAAGGGCAAAAAATTGAGAGTATACCCACTTCTCCAGGGACCACTACACCACTGGATAAACGGATTTATTAACAAAGGTGAGGGATAAACAAAAACCTGAGGATGGTGACAGTCAGAGTCTGTAGGAAGGGGAAGGAGTCCGGGTTACGGAGAGGTAGAAAAAAACCCGACAATGATCCAGTGCTGCACAGCTGCGGATATGAGCTTGTTATAGAGGTGATTAAGATGCACCGCAGCCATGCAGCGCGCAACAGGTGGAAATGATTGTGAAGGACGAATGGAGAGCAGGCCATGACATTGTCATCTTTTCATGGTCATCAGATATGACCCACTTGGACGTTCAGAGGCTCCATAATGAACCTGGAAACACTGTCATTGTCTATGATATTGATTAATGACAGTGGATAGAGATGCTTGGTTTATGTTCAGTTAATGATATGTTTGCTGAAAAAGTCACTGTTTCTTCAGTTTTCTCTCTGTCTGTTAAAATAACCCCCAATAACCACTTTAATCAGAGCTTTTATGAAGATCTACATTTGCTGTAAATTAAATATGGAAAAATACATGCTTTTCACTGAAAAAAATGCAAAGTAGAGAGGATAATATTACAATACATGGTGATAAATCACTTAAGAAAGGTTACACATAGAGAAAAATTCATTTGGGAACTGACACAAAAGTAGAAAATGGACAAATGGATAAAATAAGCAATGGATAGATGAACCACAAACCTCTGATTAGAAGGTATTAATATCGATTTTTTTTTTCCAACACAAATTGCATGAGAAAATCCAGCAACAGGGAAGGAAGAGTCAATGATTTTAACTTTTAACCTATGTGTGTCATGTATTATCTATGTGTATCATCTCCAGCATTGACATGTTAACCCTTTCATGCATAGTGGTCACGACAGCGGACAGCTATTCTCCAGCTGTTCTCTTGTACAGTCATGGAAAAAATTATTAGACCATCCAAAGTCATCAAAAACAATGGTTATGCAATCAAGTACTAACTCCTGTGTTTATCATGTGACTAAAACTGACAGAAAAGAAAACATGGAATGCCTAAAAGCACTGTTTTTGTCAGTACAATGCCACAGCTGTTGATGTAAGAACTGAAGTGATTTTGGTTATTATCAAGAAAATCATGGAAAATGGCTAGATATCAGCTCTGAAATTAAACTACTATGAGCTATTTTTGTTGTTATCATTATATTTGACCAAACAAATGTACCTTTAATTGGACCAGGCATTAAAATGAACAAGAAATTGAAGAAAAAAAGGGTGGTCTAATAATTTTTTCCCTGACTATATTTTCATGGGTTTGGTTGTTGTAGTTCCATATCAACCAACACAGTGGATGCTTATGCACCATCCCATACACTGACATTCAGACATTACTGTAACTTTGTTGTTCTGGATAAACCTGATCTGCACTCACATGTTTTTTTTTTTAAATCAGCTGCTAATTGTTATAATTAATAGTTTTCTTAAAAAAAAAGTTGTTTTTTTTTTTTTTGCATATTATTTCCATGAAGTGAGTAATAAAAAGTATTAGAGTATGTTAAAATGTGAGAAAACATCAGATTAGCTGCATCAGAAATGTTTTTATTTCATAGTTTTCATACACTATATCATTTTCTGATGATGGGTTTTAAATACATATTTCTTTTTGCTTCAAAAATTAAACACACGGTGTTAGGCTGAGTGGACTCCATGAAAAATAGGTTCATAAAAAAAATTAAATTGCATAGTTTTTTTAATGCCTAAAGAGGAATAAAAAAATCTTGATTAAGGTTCTCATAATTCATGCATGAAAGGGTTAAAGACATACCATTCAGTTTGCAGCTAAAAAAGCATGCTTTCATTTGTCATGTCATTGTAAGATATTTGTTATTAAGGGAGAATTGCAAATGAGAGGGGCATTGTATTTAGATTACTTGAAAAAATGTGGTTTCAGATAACAGAGGAGAAAAGGTGACATTATGTTTCCTTCTATTTTGCACAAAAAACTTGGAAGTAATCCCAAGTTTGGTATTTTATTATTATTTTTTTTTCTTAAACTGACCAGAAATTGGTTGAACTCTTGCCAGTGTCTTTAGCATCTTGGATCACTGATACTCTGCTGCTGTAAAATACTCAGGTTGAAATTAGAGTGAGGTGTACCTGCAGGTCTGTTTGAGAGCTGTTGGAATATCATTCATTAATTTGACTTAATCATTGGAGGGGCTATTAGACAGGATCTTGTCTTCATCGTGAAGGAAAACTGCAACTGAGTCATACTTGGAGCGAGTACATTAGCAAGTTAAATTGTTATAAATTTAGTCAGATAATGTTTTTAATTCAGCATTAAAACTTTAGAAATGATGATTTACAGTGATAGATTTGTGGAGCTATTTTGCATAATTGTATTTTCATACAATCACAGTAATTGGGCTTCATCTCAACAAATATGAGTGGTCAGGAGGCTGAACATGAGTGATTGTTAATTTTTATTTCAGTTCCAGCCTTGGCAATAAAACCACATTTTTCAAAAGGCTGTGCATGTTTATAGCCTGCATGAACAAAACAGTATGAAAGCACAAGGAAACATATTTAAGGTACACTGTTCTGTAGTTTCAGTGATAAGAATAAAAATAAAACACAAATCTAGAGTTTATTATGTTCAACTCAGTATGTGTTAGATTTAAACAACACTTAAGCTGTGAAACATGGCTTCAAGTCAGTTCTTTTCACACCAGAATTACAATCCTAGTAGATTTTGGTCCGTGATTAATTGTGTGTGACTTTAAGAAGGGTTAGAAATAATACAGAGATTAAAATATTAATAATATTATTAATATTAAAATATTAATTGTTCTGTAACTGTAGAATTCCCTGAATGAATCATTTTGTTTACTATATTATCTGTATTATACAATCATCAGGTTTTCTCCTTTTATCAAAAAGTCTATTGATCAAAATAACACTGTCTAAGAATCTTCACATGCTGCATCAGCTGATAGTTTACATTATAGCTCTGTTAGCTTAGCTCTGTTTTTAGACTGAAAACAGCCACAGTAAAACTACTAATTACCTCTGTTTTCTGTCCAGTTTGTGTTGTCAGTAGCTGAACTAAGGATCTGTTTGGAATCGAACAAACAAGGTCAGAACTGTCACAGTTTAGTTTGAACCGTGGATCAACAAACAGCAACTTAGCAAAGATAATCACATCCCATGATAACTTTATTCCTTCATAAGCCTCAGAATCAAACTCACCCGGAAAAAAAAAATACTGCTATTTCAGCATCAAACTCCATTCTTTTCAATTAGAGCTGTGTGCAGTGGAGAAAACAGCAATGATGCTTTGTCACTTTCTTTGACTACTAAGGTACTTTTATTATTATTATTATTATTTATTTATTTATTTATTTATTTATTTATTTATTTATTTATTTATTTATTACCGTTCTTACTCCAGCTTGTTATTCTGTTGAGTTAGTGTTAAGGCGAAGACACACAAACCTGATTTTTGGCGGTCAGACGTCGTCAGGCAGTCTGGCAAGGTCGGTGACATGTGTGTGGTTGGTGTGTTCCATGCAATTGGCCATCATTAATGCTGTCGCCAGTCTTTTCAGACGATTCAACATTTGTAGTCAGCCACTACCCATCGTTCAGTCGGACAAATCTGATTGGTGGAGGAAAAGCCCTTGACTAGTGAATCAGTGAAGGAGAAGCTTCCATGTGAATACAGCTATGCCAAGCAGTGTTGGGCAAATTACTTTTAAAAAGTAATTAGTTATAGTTACTAGTTACTTTCCCAAAAAAAGTAATTGAATTAGTAATGGAATTACTCCTTCATAAATGTAAATAGTTACCAGGGAAAGTAATTATTGCGTTACTTTTTTGAAAAACCTTCAAATATGTAAAAGGAAACTGATTTTAGAGCGTGTTTCATGGGCCGGTTGCATAGAGTAGAACAGCAGACAGGTACTTCATACCATAAGCGTGGTGAAGCTGGGGTCCACCAGGGCCCGGCTTTTCCACCACATAAGTGCATATCTGCATTTATAGGAAGAAGATGCTCCTCCAGTTAATCCCACATCTCCACTTTTTTTACTTGCTCCTCTCTGATACAGTGATAAATGTCTTCAGTCCAGTCAGTCGGACTCACTGATAACTCCACCCCTAAATTAGCTGCACACGTAGCGGCATTCAAGTGAATGGGCGGTGCTGTGGACAAGTCAAACTCAGAGATGTCCTTAGTCGTTCAGGTGAAGGTAACGTGGACACCTCAGACTCATGGGCACACAGGTGAAGCATGAAGGCAGTGTGGGCAATTTGAATAGAAGAACGGCTTGTTAACAAATGGCTCGCAACGAATCGGTTCTTATCGTTCACTGAAAAGAGCCGTTCTAAAGACTCGACTCTTCCACGAACGTCACACCTCTCGTGCCTGGCTGAGCGAACCAGGATGGATAACAGCTGTTAGATATCGGTGCGTAGTAACGCACATTTCACTGTCAGTAACGGTAACGGAATTGTGACGGTTCAAATAGTAATTCATTAGATTACCCATTACTGGAAAACAATAGCAACGTTAGTAACGCTGCTATTTTTAATGCCGTTATTTCCAACACTGATGCCAAGGTACTTCACACTAGTATTGTCTTCTATAATAGGCCATGAACTGCTCATATTCTATCTGAATGAGTGCCAGTCAGTGTTGCTGATGGACTTCATTCATTCCATGAAGTGAGTACTGTTAGCATTGTTAGCATAGCACAATTTCTCCTCAGTTTTCGCCTGAGACATCTTTTTTCTTCCACAAGAAGAAGCCTGAGAGCTGACAACACCAGTATTTTCTTATTACTAGCCGTCCATTCAATGAGTACAACAACAACCCTTCTTGACTACTCAACACTCTGCTGACAACAATGACTGATGACAGTGAACTCTGGGTTTAGAGAGATGTTCTGTCATTTTCCCGTTTTACGTCTCATGCAAGCGCGAAATGTACGCTGAAGTTGGTAGTCAATTTGGTGTGTTCTTCACAGTTGTGTTGGGGAGACAGGAGCTGACTGATAGTCGGGCTACCTTTTCTGGTGACGATCAGCAGTCAGGTTGGTGTGTCTTCGCTTTTAGACTCTTAGGCAGGAGGTAGGCTGACTCAAGGCTACAATGACTCACTGCTCCCTCTGTTGGTCAGTGTATGTAAACTGAGTGAATATTTTTACAGTCCATCACACAGATGTAACATTAGAACTCTTTTTCCTGAACCTTCTAGTCATAATTTTAGATAATTTGTGATACTTTAACCCATAACAACCCAAACAGCCACTGATGACCAAAACCATCTACTGATTTAAACAGTTTAATACTTGTTTATCCGTTAATCCTATCAATCTATGTAAATAATTGGTGTAAAATACAGTTTGTCATCTTTTCATGGTCATCACATAAGACTCATTTGCACATTCAGAGGTTCTGTAGTTACCATGGAAACACCGTCATCTTCTACAACATTGATTCACCAATAAAACCCATGGAATTGGATCAATGACAGTGGATGGACACACTTGTTTTACAATATATTTGCTCAAAAGTCACTTTTTCTTCAGTTTCCTTTGTTTCGATTTAATAACCTTTGAATTTACTGAGTGTTTACGAACATCTAAATTAAATATAGGAAATTAAAAATAGAAAAATACAGGATTTTATGTGAAAAATGCAGAATACAGAGGATAATATTAGAATAAATGGTGATAAATCACTTAAGAAAGGTTAAATAGTGAGAAAAATTCATTTGGGAACTGCCTGAAAAATAGCACTGGGTCTTTATGGGTTGAAGTAGAGATACTAAAATACAGTGTTGTTACTGAGGGACACACTATGAAAATACTATGGAAAAAGGAAGTTTTGATGTTCTTTCACCATAAAAAAAGTTCACAATAACCCAGACTGAAACATGTAGTTTATGTCTATTTCTCACATCTATAGTCACCACCCTCAGTCAGAAGTGTCCTGGAGCCTACCATCTGATGTGACAGACAGGAAAGGGTAATTGACGGAAACAAGAATTCATGGAGTATATAAGAATACAGGAGAATTAATCATACTTGTGTTTTTTCCCAACTGAAAACTCACATGTTCCAGGACCATATGAGAATTACATTAAATCTTAAAATAGAATGTAATATGTTCCGTTTTCCTGCTCTCACGTGTCTGTTTTAAAAGTACCTCTGAGTGACAGGTGGAAATGACTGAAGCATGAAGTCAGTTCATAAAATCAATAATAGGCCTCTGACAGATTAGACTTAAGCGAGGCAGAATTACCCAGCACATACATGTAATTGAAGGGTGCAGTCTTACTTATCAAGAAATGACGCAGTTGTATTCACAACTCGGTATTTGTCAATGGATACGTAATTTAATGAATTACACATCTGACAAGTCTGAGTCACTTCCTGCAACAGACATATGTAAATTAAAGAGCCATTTTAAAGGGACTCAAGAATGACCACTGCTTATACATTTTCTCTTAACCCTTTAACCCCTGACGTATCTATGGTGAGCGTTCTGAATGTATGATTTATTTTAAATGTTTATAAAAATTCAACCATTTGATCAAGAACAACTATTTCAAAATGTGCTGATAGAATGGACCCTGTGCTTTCCATAGACATCTGAGCATGCTCAGTGCACACCCTGCCACTTGTGTAATGGAGGGCAAAACACAGAGCAGTGAGTGAGACTGACTGGCTATGAAGATAGATGGTTTATTTTTTTTAAACACTTTTTTTTTGTTTTTTCTTACATTGTTTTACCAGGTAAAATCAATTGAGAACAGCTTCTCATTTACAATGATGACCTGGCAACAGACAAAAACAAAACAGAAGAAAAACAAATAAAAGGAAACAGTACAGATGAATCCAGGACTCAACCAATGGTGAAGAGACTATGAAGTTAAAGAATAAATAAAAATAACTAACTAAATAAATAACTTCTACAGTGTACGCGGAGAGAGCAGAAGGGGAGTCAGCACATGCAGCAGTCAACTAGGGAATGTTGTAGTTTCTGTTTTTGCTGTTGTTTGCAGTGATTTTTTCTTTCATTTTCTACTGCGTTTTCACCAAGTTTTGACCGTGTAACAGCTTTTTGGAGTTCAACCAGGTGCCAAAAGCAGCTGGACTGATTTAGAAAAAAAAGAGCCCAAAAAACTAAAACTACTGGTCCAGAATTCAAACATTTGTTCAGTGTGTTCCAGATCACAGTTCATGTTCAACATCCTAAATCTCTTATTGATGTAAATTCTGCCTGAAAATCAAAACCAGACAAAAAAGAATACAACCACATACTCACTGCCAGGGGCGTAGCCAGGAATTTTTTCCAGGGGGGCCAACAAGGTCCAGTTATGTTACTGGGGTGGCATTTGTGCGTTAAATAAAACTCATGTGTAGCACAGAACTACGTATTAGAGTGTGGAGCCATTAAAAAGGTAATAATTGAAGGCACATGGCATTGTCTTCAGTCATTTTGATTTCTAAACTTAAAGTGTAAAGTGTAAAGTATGTAGGATTGTGGCAAAAACTGGTACTGCAATCACATTCAAAATACTGTGGAGCGTGGTATCCTCTCCGCCTCCCCCCAGACTAGGGGTTGCCAGATCCAGCATGAGTGTCTACTACTAGCATTTCCACTAATCCTTGCCACCACACCATAAATTTCATACAAAAAAAATCATCACCAGACTTATTATACATAAGTATAATATATAATAGGCCAGGACAAATGTCCTGCCCACTCAAATGAAAATTTGCGAAGATTCAGGAGATAGGGAAAAGGGAAATGAGCCTTAAGTTTCACTGTTACTTCTGCGAAGTACAAGTGGCACGTATCGCTACCGTACACACACCCCCACACCCCCCCCCCAATATTATAAGAAACTGGCTGACCCCTGACCCGCCCCCCCTTTCGGATTACGCACTGCTACATGAAGAGGTCACTTCCATGACAAGCCCTACACTGGTACCCTGTCTGTTCATCATTCCCGGACTGGCAGTCTCTTCACCAGGGCCAGGAGAAGAGACCGCAGCCCGGCCCCGGGAGAAGACACCGACGGTCTGGGACCAGGTGAAGAGGCCACGGCCCCGGCTCTCAGTGGTTCTTACTGGGTGGTGAGACTAGCTGGCTTTGGTCTTCAAATTCTTCTCTGCTTTCATCCGTCTCCATGTTTCGAAATCATCTCCTACACATATCCTTCTGTTTCTCACTTTGTCATGACGTATTTGGGAATAATACGAGGCCTTTTAGGTTTACTAATGTCAGACATTTATGATCAGAAATGTTCCAGCTGCAGCTCAGTGGGAACTGGCAACCTGGATGCTGAAAGGCTACTGACTTGGTGATTGGAAGATAGGTGATGGGCTGAGCATCAGACCAAAACACACAATACCAACATAAACATCATTTAGGGGCTGACACTGAGCTTTTCAAATGCAAATATTCTGGCTTGACTACTTCTGTCAGTGAGATCAGTATTTGAAATGAACATGATTCCTTAATGTCTGGTGACAGTCAAGGCCATTTTATAATTATTTAGAACATAATTCCTACATACTGCACCTTTAATGAACATTATGACATGCTTTCTACAGCAACTGTATTCTGTGATTTCTATGATTTTTAGCAAATAAATCCACAAGCCCATCCAAATGTAAAGACTTTGCCCTTTTGCCTTCTATGCTTGCGTCTATTCTCTGCCATTATGATCCTGAGATATGTTTTTTATTGGCTTCAAGGACGAAAAGCTGTGTTCTCAGGCAGCTGTGTTGGCAGACAGAGCTAGTGCAATTTTACAAAGTCTGAAGAATGCATGAAAGACTTCGTGGTAAGGTTCAGGAAATGCAGCAAGGTCTACAATGCTAGTTGGTCTCTGCATACCATGTTTTATTATAATAATAATAATAATAATACTATACCCGCTTTATCCTCACGGGGGTCGCTGGAGCCTATCCCACCTACTTATGGGCGAAGGTGGGGTACACCCTGGACATTTCACCAGTACATCACAGGGCTGAACATATAGAGACAAACAATCACTGTCACATTCACACCTATGGGCAATTTAGATTAACCAATTAACCTCTCAGTGCATGTCTTTGGATGGTGGGAGGAAGTACCTGGAGTGAACCCACGCAAACACAAGGAGAACATGCAAACTCTACACAGAAAGGTCCCACCCCCATCGATTACTCTGTGCCCCCCCCCCATTCCACAAAATGTTAGGGGAAACCAAAGTCTACACACCAAACTTTACACAAAACATCTCCTAAAACACTGCATTCCTTATAAACTTTACACATTTACATACATCAATTATGAGTCAGTCACATATTAGTTTCAGCCCGTTTCACTGGAATAATGTCTCAGGGGTTAAAGGGTTAAACCATGTTATGTAATTATTTTTCATCTCTAAATGAAGATGCTGTTCACTTTTTTAGCATTCACCTTTCTTATTTTATGTAATTTAAGCCCCAACTACAACATACACCTAACCAAACCTTCATTGTAGTATTCTGCTAACCTAAATATAACTGTTATATAGTATTTTATTTATTTCTATAGGCAGTATTTTGCATCCGTAAATTATTAGTATACATGATGTTCAGTGAATCCAACCATTCTGTCACAGAGGATTGAGAGTGGGTTGCCTTTAGCTGCACACTGCAGGAGATCAGTCCTGCATTAAACAGTGAACTCCACTGTGTGCATAATGTTGCATCATGTCCATACAGCGTCATGTTTATATGATTGATGTTTCCTGTGGTGGGGTATTTTCACAGAGCCCAAATCCCTGGATGGTGCCCCTGGCCACAACCCAATACCATGGACTTTAAATGTACTGGCATGTTGTTTCTCATAAAATACAAATTAGCCCTGTAAAGCCTGAACCATTAAATCATTGACAGAAAATTCCAGTTCTTTGAAACTGGAGCCTTTATTGGTCCTTCTGAACAACCACAAAAAAAAAAAAAAAAAATTCAAATAATTTCCATGTATGAGTTTCAATTTTATATCATATTTGATACATCGGGTCTCAATTCTCAAATATTATTATTTTTAAACAAAGAAAAACATAATATAACCCAAACATGTCTAACAAATTTGTAATTCCTTTTCAAAATTGCCTAAATTCTGCCTCCTTCCTCATTTATGTCAATCTTGTAGTGCCACTGGAAAGGCCTCTGGCAAACAAATTCCTCCCCCCTGGTGGATTATCTGTGTATTGCATGTATCTAATTAGCGCAGAAGTCAGAGAAGTGAAAATGAAAACACTAGGATCTGGACGACAGAAAAGAAGACCGACATGAGATTAACACCGCTGAATGTGAACCTTAATTGGGCAGGAGTTCAGGTGGGTGACTCACCACTACCACTGGGGTTTTCTTCCATTTCACTCTCTTTACCGCATACGTTCCTCCGCTGTAATTCACTCTTTCTTCACTCAACTGCAGCCGACAGCAGCAGGCTCACGTGTTGTAAAGATCCTTTACCATTGGTTGAGGGAAGAGGTGGCGGCGGTTCTGCATTTCTGGGCGTTTGTAATGCAGGCGTGAAATAAAATGCTTAAGAATCGTCCGTGTTGAGAAATGAGATTGCATTCCTGTGTGAATCGAGATCGCAATCTTTTAATGATTAACTGTGCAGCCCTACTGCAGACCACTGATTGGTCAGAGAGTTGTCTCTGTGACCCGTCGTACAAAAAACAGATGCAGAAGTTGACAGTAAATATGGTGGTAGGTTAATCCACATGGTGACAGCCCACAAAACTACACGATGGTCAGTCCAGGAGGATCAGGTGTAAAAATTCAGCATGAGCTAGACGAGACAACACACAACGAGCAAGTTTATCAGCAACTCTCTGAGCAGACGGCACAGAAGTAAAACTCCACATCGCTATGACGTCCAGGTACTCTAAAGTCGGTAGTATCCTGTAATGGAAACGGTCTCCAGGAAGAGTACCTGTTATCCGAGATGAGCTGGACCGAGTCGAGTCGAACCGGTTCCACGTAGTGCAGGGGTGTCCAATCCTGGTCCTTGAGGGCCAGTATCCTGCATGTTTTAGATGTATCCCTCTTCCAACACACCTGATTCAAATGATAAGCCTATCATCAAACTCTGCAGAAGCCTGATAATGACTGTCAGGTGTGCTGGAAGAGGGAAACATCTAAAACATGCAGGATACCGGCCTTCGAGGACCAGGATTGGACACCCCTGACGTAGTGGAAACATGGCATTATACTGTGTAGGTTCCCCTTTTTACACAAATTCAGCTCTGATCTGAGGCCTAGACTCCAACAGACCTCTGAATGTGTGCTGTGGTATCTGGACCAAGACGTTAGCAGCAGATCCCTGAAGTCCTGGAAGTAGAGAGGTGGACCTGCATGGACCGGATATAATAATATATTTATTTTTATTTATAGGCGCCTTTCTTAGCACTCAAGGACAGTAAAACAGGAGAGTATAAAACAAGCAATAAAACAGAATAAAGAATAAAAGGCAGGTTAAAAAATTGGACAATGCAATTGTGTTCACAAAGAGAAAGCGGTTCTAAACAGATGGGTTTTGAGTTTGAACTTGAAAAGCGGGAGAGAAGTGATGTTTCTGAGATCTGGTGGCAAGGAGTTCCAGAGTTGGGAAGCAGAGCGGCTGCATGCTCTGCTCCCCATGGTGGTGAGACGGGCAGAGGGAACAGTGAGGTGGAGAGAGGAGGAAGATCTAAGGGTACGAGAGGGAGTGGCAACATGAAGGAGATCAGACAGATATGGAGGGGCAAGGTTATGGATGGCCTTGAATGTCAATAGAAGTATTTTAAATTCAATCCGGAACTTAACCAGGAGCCAGTGGAGCTGTTGGAGGACAGGAGTGACATGGTGAGTGGAGGGGGTCCTGGTGATGATGCAGTACCTCCCACAGATGCTCAGTTGTCAACAAAATAAACAAAAATGATCAAAAATTACCAAAACCAAACAAATGATTGAAATGAACTTGAAATGAATATGATAATCAACACAGTGAAGTCAATAGTCAACACAATGAACAAAAAAAAACAAAAACAAAAGTTAACTAAAAACAAACAAAATACTGTGTCCATGGATCAGATTTATTCATTAAACCCCTCCCACAGATGCTCAAAAGCCCCGATATTGGGATGTCCTTCCTTAATCCATTTTTGGTCAGTACTAACCTGCAAACCAGGAACACCCAACAACACCTGCAGTTGTGGAGATGCTCTGACCCAGTCATCACCGATACAATATGGACCTGGTCAAAGTCACTCAGTTCCTTATGTTGATCATTTTGCTGCTTCTAACACTTCAGCATTTCTTGACCAACTCCTCCAGATACAACCACATCAGCCCCATCCTCTCTTCTCTCCACTCGCTTCCAGTCTGCCATCACATTGATTTAAAAATTGTATTGTTTGTTTTTAAAGTTTTAAATGGTCTAGCTCCTCCCAGTTTATCTGAGATTTTAATACTTCATCGCCCCAGCAGAACCCTCCAATCATCCTCTTAGATGGTTTTGGATGTCCCCAGGTCCCGATATAAGCAATGGGGTGATTGTTCATTTGCTGTTGCTGCACCAAAACTGTGGAACTACTGACTTGCAAGTCCTCACTGACCTGTCCCCATTCAAGTCCAGGTTAAAGACACATCTGTTTAGACTGGCTGTTAACCCTTAGCACTGAGACACTATTAGGTTTTAATCTGTGGTCTTTTTTTTTTTTTTTTTTTATCACTGTGGCCTATTGTTTTATGCATATTTCTGGTACTTGACTAAACTGTTTCTATGTTATAATTTCAACATGCTTTTAGATGTAAAGCACTTTGGGCTTCTTTATATTGTTGTTAAGTGCTATATAAATAAATGTTGATTTGATTTGATCAGCTTAGAATAGTAGATGTTCACTTACTGCCTATTATATGCAACTAAGTGAAAGGTACTATCATAATAAAACAATATTATTATCACGTAATTTTCAAAATTATGTGGCTGATCTATGCATAATTTTTTTTTTTTTACATTTTTAAAATAAATATACAATACTTATATTTTCTTCCAATGACCAGCTAACATTAGCTAGCAAGCAAATATCAGCTATAAGCTATCCAGCTAACAAGAGGTTTCCAGTTCAAACAGATTGAGTATAAAACACAAAATAATCAGTTTTAAAACCTAAAAGATTTATGACTTTTGAGGAGAGCATATAGCACCAGTATGTTTAACTATTTAATAACTAACTGTACAGATTATTTTCATATTTGTGCATTTTTTTCTGTTATTACATATTGATCTAATTTTTTATTGTCGTAAACATATTGCTTTATTTTTGCATATTGCTTGATTTTGAAGACAGACATGTTTATTCATTTTTAATCTTTCATTTCATCACCACTAATATGAAAGTCTTAGACAGTGTTTAGACTTATGTAAACTATTATTGGACATAAATTAAAGTAATAGCATAAAGTTAACAGAATAACATGATTAATCACAATATTAATATGACAGTTGTCAACAGTTATGTCAGTATTGTCTCTGTTGCCCTGGTTCCACATAACTTTTTTTAATTTTCTGCATAATAGTACTTCACTGTTGTGGCTGCAATTATGACATATAAAGACATTTTTTAGGGATTTTTTTATGGAAGAAAAGAAAATCTGCACTTGTTAGTTTAGTGTGATTAAGATGAGGATCTGTGTGGGAATCTGTTGTTGAATTAGTTGAAATTTAAGTCAGAAGTGAAAAGTTTTTGTCATATCTAGGACAACAAACCTTGTTCTATGAATAACAAATGTTAAAAGCAGTCGTCTCTCTTTATTGTTTCACTCCTCATTTGTAAGCCATTATTGTCTGAGCCTGATCATCTGGGATCTGCTGCTGTGAAGGCTCTGAAATCCTCTGAAAAGTTCGTTCAAACCAATTTCTATTCATTTAAAAAGCTGGCACGATGATGTAAATTTTATTTTTAAGGTTTATGTTGATAAGTGGGCTTTACATCAATACAGATGTTTCTCAGATACAATAGCTTTTGACTGAAATCCCCTTTTTATTGTGTTTTTGAGAAGATCATTCATTACATTTTGAGGTCAGTGCCCCACTATCACAGAGCAAAAACTCAAGTGTTTAGGGATAAAGTCTCAGCTCAGAAGGCAGAGATAAAAAACAGAATCCCACAATGCAACGCAGCCACCACACATGATGTAATATGTCCTCTTGATCATCAGCTAGTTGACCTCCGATTCTACTGCTTTTTGATTGAACACACAGCGAGTTCCTATCAGATTCCTGTAGGAAATCAATAACAGAAGTAGAAGTGGGATGAAGAAACCCAGCATGAAAGACTTCAATAAAAGAGTGAATTTAAACACTTCATTCACTGGATTGAACAGAACAGAAACTTTCAATTTATTACAGTTCGGTTCATTCCACTTCAGAAATGAAAAGTTCAAAGCTGATTTTTCAAAACAACCTGCCCACACTGCACTGGTGATGCAGATGGATTTACTTTTACTTCTCCAGGTTCTAACCTCTGTCTCTGAGGGAGAAAAAAAAACAAAAAACGGAAGTATGGCAGAGTCAGTTTTTTTTTTTTTTTAATGATCTATTAATCATTTTGTGCACTAGTTTCTAGCTCTTTGAAATGTAGTTATTCTACTGCCTTCTTGTCCTACGTGGCAGCTGAGTTCAAACCTCTGGATCTTTTACTCTTGGTTTGACAGTATTGTCTGACATTCTGACAATAGAACAGTTAACCAGTATGTGAACTGGCAGATAAATCATCTCCATTATACGAATGCTACCTGCATGACTTAACACATCTGCTCATTAAATTACTTGTGGATTGCCATAGTTCATCAAAGCATGTTCCACACATCATTAGATTCACATGACTTATCTGATCTCAGTGATATTTTTTAGATTATGCAATAATTCAGGTGTAGATCTCAGTGGCATGCTGCTAATATTAGATCTGCATCTCATTGTGGTCCTTGAGAACCAGACTCCTGCTGGTTCTTTGTCCTACTGGGTTGGTAATTGTGTTTTTCGAGTTTCTGAAGTCTTAAATTACAGCCTTATTAGTCGCCTGGATTTTCAGACAGCAGTTGGATGCTGCCGCTATATGAATCAAAGCTCTGCTCTGTACACGCTGCCTTAGAATTATTTTAAGACAATAACTGTAGTGAGCTGAAGTTGACTTACTTTGGAAAATATGAATCACAGGAAAATGTCTCCAAACTGTAACTTCAGATAAAAAAATGCTTGAAAACTAATCAATTATTAAGGATGATAACCCTATCATGCCATTACTTTATGCTATTGAAATACTGCACCAAGGCTGCCATTGAGACTTGGTGATTAGAATAATCTGTCCAGTGTTTCAAGTTGATTTATTCCAGATCCACCTTTTTGGGCAGTCGGAGGAGAACTCTGATCTCTGGACTTGGTTGGTACCAATATTTGGCCCAGAATATCTGGTAATATGCCAGGTTAATTTGGATAATTACATTTACACTAGACTTTTTTTCTGCCAGTAGTGCAGTCATTACTATTCTGTCCATAGACAGTATACAGAGAAGTAGATGAGGTCAACCATTAGGTCTTACACTGTCATTTTAAGACTTTCGTTCATTCATTTTTGGAGCATGCGCGCACATAGCACTGGGGACGGAGAGGACGTGTCCCCCCAGATTTATAATGATCCGATCTGCCCCCCCAAAAGTATACAATACACTGATTGAAGAAGGTGGCGGGCTGGAGCCTGGAGCAGATCCTTGCTGAGTTGGGAAAACAAGGTGTTTAATAATTTTCTACATAATCCTCAGTTAATAACACTGCACAGCTGGTCCATTAACATCCCAGTGTTTGCGCTGCCTTACATGCCTATGACTAATGGTGCGTTCAGTTGTACTTGAAAACCAGAGTTTTGAAGTCAGAAAAGCATTGAAACCTAGCATCTATATGCATAAACCTTGGGGCTTTGTTTCATTTCATTAACTGTCAATTTTTTTCAAATTCCATGTTCCTTGATGTCGTAGTTTTTAAACTGGGGAGGGCTTAGTTCGGATGTTACAGTTTCAGAGCTCCATGTTCCAACTTCCAATGTAAATGCAACGCACCATCTCGACTCCGGGGGAGAGATATCGCCCAGCAATATCTTCAGGGAAATGATAGGAGGAGATATGTTATTGAGACCTGTTGAGTCTGTTTCTAGAGGGTACATTTGTTTGGCTGCAGAGAGAATTATTTTTTTTTTAATCTATTGTGTTTATTTGGAAAAAAAAAAAATGCACATATGTATGTACATATGTGCATTTTTTTACAGCGGGAATTCCTGATATTTCATTCAAAGTGTGAATTTCATTTCACATTTCATGCCATGTAGGCTATACTTATTTAATTTTATTGATACAAGTCGGTTGTTTAAGTGTATACTTCTGTTATCATACACATTGTTATGTTTATTATCGTTTACACACAGGCACAATTGGGAATCACTTCAGTTTTATTTTATTAATAATTTTTGCACATAGGTTCTTTGCTTTTTTTGTCAGAATTCAGTTCAAGTTTCTGTGCTGAGAATGTTGAAATCAGCAAATGTTTAAACAAAACGTGCAGAAGGCATGAAGTTTTGTGATATGACATACTAGACAAATAACAGGTTG